>NC_090878.1:10652810-10672810 GCF_036669935.1 Montipora foliosa | reverse complement strand
GATGAAACAGGTGAGACAATTTGCGATCAGATTGATTTACTCTCGGAATGATATGCAAATTTGTTGACGGCGAGACTTTTTCAACCTGCGACAAGCTTTACATTCGTGGGCGATGTAAGCTAAGCCCGTTGACGTATAACAGACTAACAACTGCGACCCCTTGCTATCGGCTTATATTTATATTTTCAATTTTTCCTAGGTGACTCGACGGATCAGGAATACGAGATAACTGCCGACATGATGGTTCATGATGTTGATGATGAAGCAACTATGGACGAAGAAGAACTTTTAGCTGACAAAGAGGAATTTAATGAAGATGAACTGTCAGAACTACAGAAGGTGACGGAAAAAATTCACATTACCCCACTATTATAAAATCTCATGAAATATAATATTTTTATTTGGTTAGTAGGCAATTTTTAATATTTTTGTGACACCTCCCCTCTAGTCTGAGCAGCATAAAAAGGTCACCCAACTGGCATAAAAAGGGGGAGAGGCCTAAAAGGGCAAGGTTTTTGCAAGTTATCATAAAAAAATGTGTGGATCAAGAGAAGACGAAAAAAATTGATTTCATGGAATTATCCAGACTTCACAGTCCCCTGTGGGGAAATTTATTAGATGCATGCTTGGTCAGAAAGTATTTAGATTTTATCCAGTAAAAAAGCTCTTAAGTGTTTCATTGCAGTTATTCTGGCAGATAATATTACGACCAATTTGATGTTGTCTATCATATTAGGTCATTCAGGCCCGGTTCAAATGGCGAACTTCACCTAATGTGCCAAATCTGATGCAAATGAGCGAAAGCAATAAATTTTTCTTATTTGCATTAGATTTGGAACATGTGAAGTTCAAAGTTTGAACTGGGCCTGGAGGCTGCTAAAGCAAGAGTTTATCTGAGACTGTTAGTTTTGTTTTCGATAAGAATTTTTATCTTAAGTATGTACATGTTGTTGCAGGCCACAATGATGATATTTTTACTAGAGACAAATAATTCACCAAGACAGATAAAATATGAATATTTATTCAGCCTTGTGCTAAAAGTAAAAACTATGAATATTTATTCATTCTTGTGCTAAAAGTAAAAACTATGAATATTTATTAATCCTTGTGTGAAAAATATAAAAATGGGTCATCTTTTTGGGACAAATAAGTTTTTTAGTGTGTCTAGTGTAAAGATGGGACAAGATGCATGTGGTGTCTAGACAAAACATCTGCATCTTTCTTCTGGAAGATACACTAAATAACATACAGTACATAATTATCTGTTGTCTGGAAACATTGTGGGTGACTTGATCTCAGCTTTTTTCTTGACAAACTAAACAGATGCATTAAAAATCGTTGCCAAGTTTGCTACATGTAACTGAAGCTCCCAAACAAGAACCTTATTTTTCAACAAGAGTCCAGTTTTCCCTTTTGCTTTCCTTCTAAATACAACAATTTTCTGACCCGATAAAATGCTGTGAATCTTTTAAGTCCTTGTAGCAGGTCAAGTTAATTCGATGCATGTCTGGACTTGCGTCACAGCTCACATTTGAGTTGCTAGGCTACTGAAGTGTATATGTTGTGGTTTGATTTTGTTTTTGGTTTGAATTTAAATTTTAAACCGGTTCATTTTTTTCAAAGCAGTTTAATGGGGACATAGTTTTTCAGTGAGTGTTTAACCCATTGATTCCCAGGGGTTCCCCATTGACGAGTAAAATCGTCTGGTGTTAGACAGAGTAAAATACTGACTGGCTGGTTTCAGCCAGTTTGGACGTCAAAGGGTTAAAATTTAACACAGTTTTTTTTTTTAATCAACTGTCTGAAAAAGGGATTTTTTCTTTTTTGGGGGATGTGCTTAAAAAACAGGGGCTTGGTATTTTAGAGGGTCTAAAAAAGAACTAGACATCTTTTACTCTCTTTTTTTCACCTAATGCTCCTTGATCTTCTCCAGATACTCAATCTTACCCCACCCTTTCTTCACACATCTCAGTTTATTTTATACATGCTCCATAACATTAATTACAGAAATACCCTGCATCCAAATATGTTAAAATGGGCAGTGTTCTTAAAAAAATTAAACTGGTTTGAAAAAAAAAAAAGATCTTTTCAAACCAAAAACCAAATTAAACCACAGCATAGACATAACAAAGAAAATGGCTTGGATTGAAAGTCTCATTTTCTTTGCAAGAAATTGTCACAAGTTACAAATAGAGACTGTGCAGCTGAGTTAATGTTAGGCTCTGATTTCATTGCCTTTTTAGGAACAAGATATGCCACTGGAAGAACTGTTGGCTCTTTATGGTTACTCTGACAAAGACAATCCTGAAGCTGATGTTCCCTTGGATGAAATAAAGCCTGACCCGTTGCCACCGTTGATAGATGCCAGTGAGATGGATTCACCGCATCCAATACATCCCTTGATTGAAGAAAACATCTTACCAGAAAACACAGATTCCCCGGCTCCTCCTTCTTTAGACTCCCCCCTATCTGTGCCATCACCAGGGTCCCCTAGGTCTCCGCCGTCACCAAGAGTTAGTCGAGATAACAACTTCTTTCCAGAAAACCAGCGAATTACGAGAGGATGTAAGCAAAAACTTGTTAGATGGGTCAGTGCAAAATGCAGATTGCAGACCAGGGGTAAAATGCAGACTGAGGTTATAAAGTAACTGTTGAAAAAGCCCAAACCCTATAGAAATGCTAACCTTAGGCCTAATTAGGCATAAAAACAACATTTAGGCATAAATGTTAGCATTTCTAAAGGGTTTGGGCTTTTTCAACAGTTAAATTATAACCTCAGTCAGCATTTTACCCCTGGTCTGCAGTCTGCATTTTACACGGACCGCTTATTACATGTAGATACTGCAAAGGCAAATTTTACTTGATATACAAGTGCATCGTAATTAAGTTAAGTACGATCGTCTTGGTGAGTGAAGTCCTGAGAAGGACTGTTTGAGATGACACTGACTGACGTTTTGACAACCCGAATGGAAGTACACGTTTGTTATTAATTAGTGTTAATTAAAGAAAGGCTTTAAAGGACAGGTACCCAAAGGGAATTTGAAGGGGTCAAACAAAAACCAGTTATTAATTTTTACATTTTACCAAAGTCTAGATCTGTCCCTTGAGTAATGTCTCAGCAGGTCCTCAGCTTTAACTTTTTGTTCCCTGTAGACCCCTCTCTTATCTGGAATGCTGTATATGTGGCTGTAGATAATATACCTGTACGCTGTACAGTGGAAACATACATACCATATTTATTTACTTATAAGGTGCACACAGTTATAAGACACACCCTGAACTTTCGAAGACGATTGTGACAAAGCAAAATGAAATTTCACCTAAATACCCTGTTATAAGGTGCACCCAGAATTATGGGAAATTTTGTTAACCACGTTCGCTGTACTTACAACAATTTTCTTCCAAAAGTTACTAATTACGGTGCTTTCATTCTCAAAACAAAAGCGAAAAAGTCACACATTACAAACAATAGCAAAAAAGTCACAAATGGACAATAGCATAAAAGTCACACTTTCTAATTCAGTCAAGCCATCCTTCTCAGGAAACAGTGTTTTAAGCTATCAATTCTAATTGATCCATTTTCACGTTTATAAACAATACTCATCTGACATATAATAAAAAGAACATTACACGTTGGCTCGAAGATATGAATTTTATGTTCTCGTGGCAAGAACAACAACCCATGTATTGTTCTTGCCATGAGAACATTATTAAAATTCACATCTTCGAGCTAACATGTAATTTTCTTTTTGTTATTTGGACAATAAATACGTACATGGTTGAGATTGAAAAGCAGTCTTTTAATACAAATACTGGGTATTTACAAACAAAAAAAAGACAGATATGAAAAAATATGCCACTCGCTTCCTAGTTGTATTTATTCTTTGAGTGTCTTTAATTAGCTCCCGGTAAAATACTCCTGTCCATAAATAATAAATGGGCTTATGCCTGTTGAAAAAGTGTTCTTGTTCACCATGCATTTTAAAAGTGATAGGTGGTGTCCTTAATAGTGGGATTGCACAATGTACTGTTTTATAGCTCAAGAATTAGTCATTCTTTAAGGAGGCCCACCTTGGTTTTGCCTAAGAGTAACTTATTTATCTTTGACTTTTTTCTAGTGGCTGCGGCCTATAGTTATTTTAATTTGGGTGAAAGTTCATCGTCTTCAGATGATGAAGATTACTCTCCAGAGGATTGGAAAAAGGTATGGTGACAGTGGAAAAAAAATGTTTACAGCAAGTAGTAAATTTTTTTTGTTAACAAAAGAATTAAGGACGGTGCCTACTAATTCAAAGGTATTTTTGCGCGGTTTAGTGAAGAAGCAGATCTTAGCAAGTGTTATTGAAATCTAAAAAGAAAATTGGGGGTAACCACGCATTTTTCAAAGATAATTAATTAACAGTGTAAAAGCTTTAAAGTACAAAGCAATGTATGATGATGTATGGGAAGAGATTGATTGATGGTAAATTGAATGTAATTTGCTAAGTATTAATTTCTAGGAGATTCAAATTGGATCTGATCACCAGGCAGATGTTCCAGAGACAATGGGCCCAAATTATGAAGATGGTGAGTACTGTGGCTGGTTTCAATAAGCTTGAGGACTTGTAAACCTCCTTCTGCACTTACAGTGTACATGTAGATCATCCTCATAAAATTGCCATTTTTTTGATGAGAGTAAAGTGTGCATATTAATCTACCAAAACCTACATTGTACAAACTGAAAAATGCCATCCAAATTGAGAACCAAATTACCGGTATCTATTTATTATTATCATTGTTATTAACATTTTGTTCTTGGTTAATTTTTATTTTGACCATCATCATTTTTTTTTAAATTAAAATATGCAGCCTTTTTGTTCTCTTTGTCTATGAAGCAAAACAATGTTTATAACAAAGTTAAATGTACCTCCAACAGAGTAAAAAAAGATCTTTGACTTAATAGTTTGTTGCCCCTAGATCCCTACTCGAAAGATGACAAATGCCTCTGGGACCCCAAGAAAGTCAGCGGAAAAGAATGTAAGTATCACCTTGTAAGAAATTTACTTTTCAATAAAAAAGATGTGTCAGTGTATAGGAAAAGAAATTAAAGGTTTTGATAATATAAACAAGAAATAATAATAATAATAATAATAATAATAATAATAATAATAATAATAATAATAATAATAATAATAATAAACTATTCACCGAAGTAGAGGTAGTTAGTGGTGGATATCTACCGATCCGTGAAGCGGCGAGGTAATTATTCACCACTAGCCATTGACACTTAGGTGAATAGTACTGTTGTTTTACATGTAATATATACTAAAACATTGAATAATTAATATAATAATATAGCACAAAAAGATGAATATAACTCATTTATTCCTGCAAAGATTACAACATTTTCGGATGCAAATTCTGCGCGAATTGCTTGGAGGTTAATAGTAAATAATATCTGGAGTTTGAGTAGCCAATCATCACGCATGTTCGACTTAATCCACTGTTTTAGTATATACTACTACCGCTACCACTACCACTACTACTACTACTACTACTACTACTACTACTACTACTACTACTACTAATAATAATAATAATGATTATTATTATTATTATCATTATTGTTGTTGTTGCTTTTATTGTTGTTATCAGTCAAAATTGTGACAACATGTACCTCCTACTCTTGGGGTTAAAAGAAAAGTTTTGGCATTGTTTATTGTATTACAGTGCAGCGATATTTGAACTCAATTTGCCACATACCTGGTTTGGAGGGAGTAAGGAGAGATGTTCTTAGAGATGATGAGCAGGTAACATAATAAAGTTCTTGTTTTTTAAGTAAAGGTATTTAAAATAAATTGAATAAATTTTGGATTTTGGCCAAGAGGAGTGTTGATGTAATTAATCCATTACACTTACATGTAGCACAATCACCAGATTTTGGATACAGTAAGGCTGTACTGGTTCAAATGTCGCACTATCATTGCACCAAACTCAGTTAAATAGGCCAGTTTTGTATTCTAATGGTTTGACTGGATCTAGCATGAAATGGAGGCTGATGCGGGCAAATTAATTTGCATTTGAAAAGATTTGTCTGCATTAGCCTCCATTTCATGCTAGATCCAGTCCAGCCGTGAGAATTCGAAAATGGTCTATTGAGTTTCATTTCAGTGCGACCATAGCTTGAGCTCTAGCCGATTCAAATGTTGTGCCAAATTCAAATTTTAAAATGAGGTAGATCTAGACCACAATTCTCTGTTCCCTTAAAATCCAAGATGGCAGATCACAAATTTATGCATGCATTCAGTTTGGCCAACAAGATTTAGCATGACGTTTGAATCAATGTCACCCCAAATTGCAAGGACAACGTTCGTGTGACAAGAAAGCTACTTCTGTGAACTTTGTGTACATTTGGCTACCTTCCTCAAAATTTTAGTGGACACAATTATTTTGTACTCACCATGGCGACCAAAACGGTGGCAGCTTGGAGCACTGATAACTACTGTCTTTAAAATTGCCATTAAATTTTAGGCACTCTACTTGCTTTTACAATGTAACTACTTGGTAGAAGAAGCAATTGGAAAGAGAAAGTCACAGGCCAATCCACAAGCAGGTTTGCATCTTCAATATTTTTTCTTATTTGAAGTGACAAATGTTTAACTAAGTACACATTGACTAAGGTAGACAATAGAAGCACAAAAAGATAATGAAAAGAAGAATACTAGTGCTTCTTACAAAACTTGAACAGTTAGAACAGAGGAGCGGTTGTGACCACTAGCGCTCCTCTCCCACTAGGTATTGTCAGTAGCATTTTGAACAGTTTAAATTTTTAAACTCTTGTTCAAGTTTGTAACAGGCAAAGATCTTACTGTACTACTCGATAGCTAATCATGCTTTCTTGTCTTGGTTGTTGTGAATTCAACAGTTTTTCAAAATAATTTTTTTTGCAACTGACAAAGACAGGAGACATATTGAAACATTAAGTTTTGTTAAAAAAAAAAATTAGGAGTGTCTGATCAAGTGCTCAACAAGAGAGCTTAATTTATTGACTGCATTCTTCACCATTTGGCGACAGTTTTAATGAGGTTAAATGCAGTTTAACTGAGGTAACAACTAGGAGCGACTGCAGTCAATAAATTGTTGTTGGCGGTTTTGTTATGTTTGCGCATGCGTGAGATTCTTTGTGCTTTGCACATGGTACAGCTTATTCATTGGTGTGGCAGGAAGAAGGAGCATTTTGTGTGGAGCATTTAACAGTTTTTTCTCTCCCTCCCTCCCCTCTACTTTCCTCTGTTTATCAGTGTGGCAAGTGCCTGTCTTCTCTAGGGTGTGGGGGCTCAATGCTGGTTTTTCAAATTTTTGCCAGCCATCGGCGCAGTCTCCATCTTGGAGCTGGCTGTCAATAGTGGAAGCTCCAGGATGGCTCCTAAAGCCACTTATCCACCACTTAGCAATGCAGTTGAACGTTGTTGTTATTTATTTTTAAAAAAAGAAGAAAAAAAAACATTGTATATTGCTCTCTTGTTCTCCTTCATTATATTTATAGAAATGGCCTTGTGGTCTGAAGATGAATGCAGGGACTTTGAAAGTGGTAGGTCCTCTTGCCCCATAAAGTAAAAAAAAACTTTGAAAACTTAAAATACAAAAGCATGTTCTTTGAATACAGTGTAGCTTGCGTCCTCAACAAATTATTCCACAATTACAGTACTGTATCTGTTGGACTTTTCCTAAGCATACTATTTTTTTTCTTTTTATAACCTTTTTCCTGAAAACTCACGTCTCTGTTTGCTTTGAAAGATGGGAAAACTGGACCAGGTGTTAGTTTGATTTATGACAAAGCATTAATTGGGGAAGGGTTTGATAGTGGGTTAATAGGGAGCTTACGAAACAAAGACAACGACGGCTCCGAGGATTTCATTTAAAAATACGAGTTTGCATTATTCATATCGCTACAAAGCTATTTCATGTCGTTTCGCACTAAAAATGTGTAGTACACACTGTAACTGTCGAGGAATTAAACTGGTATGAGTGGATTGGACGCCTAGAGAGAGAATTGAAATTTCACCGTCATGTGCTAATTTCCTCCACAGAACCTTGAATTTGGTCATTTCACATCATCATCTAGGAGATGACGGCAAAGAAATGTACCAAAAATGTAAAACGCACCTGCAGAGCGTGCAGATCTAGAGCCATTGTTTTTGCTCACTAAACCTATTGTTTTGTAGCGTTGTTATTGCTCTCGGCGTCGTCATTTCGTAATCTCCCTAATGACAGTCACAAACTACTTTGCCGTGCTGTTCTCAAGGAAGCGTCTGAATGAATTACAGTATTTTTTGACATCAACCCAGTATTAAACTCATCATTATTATTTTTCCCTTCCTTGCTCAGTCCTACATGTACAAAATCTAGACCAAATCATGACTGGTTTTTCCACTTTTTGGGAGCTTCTAAAACAGTGACGTTGAATGAGAAACTTTATTAAGTGTGTTAATTTGTAGGAAGAGTATTTTAAGGTGACAGACACTTAAAAATATTGCAAAGCTCAAAGAAGGGTGACTGATGATGCCATGGGATGAAAAATAGAGACCTTAAGACTGGTCATCTACTCGGAAACATTTCACCATCAAGTGACTGTATGCGACAAATTTGTTATAAGTTCTGTTGCTGTCAGAAACAAAATATTCTGTTCTCCCTGTAGGTCTGAGAGTGTATGGAAAGGACTTCAGACAAATTCAAAAGAACAAGGTACAGCATAGTCAAGATTCTAATAACCTGTAATTGTAAATCCATTAAAGTAGTGCCCAATAATTCTCTACTTTCATTATAATAGAAATGAGATGCATTTTTGCGTTTAAAATCCTTTTAAATTCTTTTATAAGCTGGTTTTACTTTACGGTACATGCATCTCTGTCAGTACGCAATGCCGTAACTACATGTTAACCAATCACAGTAGAAGCAGATAATGAAATGAGCTAATTAAAAAGCAAATAACTACAGCTGACACGGCAAGCATAGCGACATACACATGTATACAGGTATGAGCAAGTGACAACTTGTTCGTGATTTGTCTCTGATTGGGCAAGAATGTACAGTTTGTACAGTTCCTGGACAGCAAGTTAGACTTTGGCCAGTCACAACTCACACTAGTACAGTATTACAAACCTGTGCATGGCATTCGAGTTATAAATTAGTTCCCCATACTGGTAACCACAAAAGTAAACCAAGTTATTTATTTATTTATTTTTTTTATGCAGTATAGAATTTTACATTCAAATTACTATCCCTATCAAGATATAAATGAACTGATAAAATGCTTATAATCATACTAAATGCATTTGACATGTTGTAAATGTAGGTGATATCACGGACTGTGGGAGAAATAGTCCAGTTCTACTATTTATGGAAGAAAACTGAAAGACATGATGCCTTCGCTTGCCAGACCCGTTTAACCAAGAAAAAATATGCATTTCACCCTGGAATCACGTAAGTCAAAAATCATTTACAATATGGCGGACTTACGTGCATGATACGCGTGGGTAAATAAATGCTGCTATTCCTGCGGTCTTCACTGTATTGCCTAATGACCAAGCTGTGAGAGGGATAGCTTTAATCCTTTTTGTTACATCACAAAATTTAATTGCCGAATGCACTCCTGTTTTGAATGAATTTTTGCGTTGCAACGTGCAAGTCGTTGTCATTTCAAATTGGGGTCCTAGGCGTGGTGTGAAATTGTAACCAAGACGGTAACATTTTTTTACTGAATTTTTTATACTTGGGACTAAAATATCTGGAGGAGTCGGAAATTTATGACTTAGTTGGGATTTCTTCACATTACTTAATGAGGATCATTATGAATAATATTCCTCTTCAGAAGAAAGCATCAATGCAGGATTGCAAGTAGTGTAACTATGAAAAGATGTAATTTTCCGTAAGCAGGCATTGATGCCGGATTGCCAACTTTTAGTATGAACTCAGATCCACGGGGAATTTAACAAGTGTTGCAAAGTGTCCTCTTATGCTTTTTTTTCTTTATTTATACCTTTAACGTCACTTACATTTGTCTAGAAATACATGCTTACAACTAAACTCAAGTATGCTCATGACTCTATTCCCTGAGTAAAGATGAATGGTTATGAAAGCCCAACTTAAAACTAACACAAACGGATGGTATTCTTTTGTTGTAAATACAATGTAATTTTTTTACGTGGTTCTCATGACTTAAATCAGCTATGCATAAAGGACTAGTGCTTTTTTCTCGTGTCTTCTAAGGAAAGGTTGGATTGTAGAGTTTTGTAAGATTTTTCATGGAAATAATAAAACATCATCAGTCATTTTGGTCACTAGCTTTCCCATTTTTAGAAACTGCCTCTCTAACCATAAAGAAATCACTTTTCAGGGCAACATGTTTATGTTTGGTTTTTCTTGGTCTTGATCAGGGATTACATGGACAGGTTTCTGGATGAAAACGAAAGTGCTGCCTCTAGTAGGGCCTCCAGTCCACACAACTTCGCCTCGCGAGTGAGACCAGGGAACGGAATAACTCCTGTCTCTGTCCAGACTCAGAGTCAGCCTATAGCAACGCAACCAATGCATACTGTAGCCGCACCGACAGCCGCACAGACCACAGTCGTCACGGTCAATGTTTCCAACACCAACCCAGTGACAGTTTCTTTGACACGCCAGGACGCTTCGGAGAGCATCACCAACCGGCATCTGATGCAACAGTCGTGTGTACCAACGTCTGTCATAGTGTCGAGCACGGACTCTGGTGGTGAACCACCGTCCAAAAAGTTAAAGATACTTCCAAGTGGAAGACCCAAGTTAATCAACAGTATGTTGAGTAAACCTCCACCACTGAAGCCAATCGCATCGTCAGGATCGCCAGCATTTCATGCAACTAACTTGGGTAACACACCATTGTTATCAAACAGCGTATCGAATTTTAGCACGTCTAGCTCACACGAACACTCTTATTTACCAGTGCATAGCACATCTGCTTCTGATTCCGTTCTTTTTCCACAGCACAAGTGACTAAGTTCTCTTTTGGAGGGGAATTATGTATGTTACGACTAACACAAACCTAACCTTGAAAGATTTACTTGAAATAAACAAAGGTTAAATACCAAACATATATTTACCTTAAGTTGCTTCTCTAGATTTTACTTTTTAATAATTATGCCTCATAAGTTATGTACATTAACCTTTTGACGTCCAAACCGGCTGAAACCGGCCAGATTTGGTATTTTACTCTGTCGAATGCCAGACGATTTTACCCGTCAATGGGGAACCCCTGGACGTCAATGGGTTAAGAGAAAGATGCTGGCAAAAATTTGTCCCATACCCAAGGCAGTGAGAGGCATGGCCCTATTCCTTCGATTACTTTATAAACTACTTTGTATTGCAATTTTGAAAGAACTGTAGCAATGACTAATTTAGTTCTTCACAACAATGAAGGAATAGACCCATACAGTACATTTACCTCTCGCTAGCTCGACCATGGGACAAAATTAATTATTGACCGTGTCATTTGGCTGCTCTTTCGCACCTCATTAGGCCTATTAACCCTTTGACTCCCAAGAGTGATTGGTATGTAAATTCTCCTCACAATTTCAATAAAATGTCACTCAGGCAGGTATTGAGAATGAAAATAATTATCAGCTTAAGAGGTGTGATCTTGATAGAGCACCAAATTCTCATCACCACCCAACAAAGAAATCTATGGTACTAGTTAGGAGAATGAACGTTTTGATCTTGGGAATGAAAGGGTTAAAAGAAAAATCTAGAGAAGCAAACTAGCTACATGTAAATAATTATGTTTGATATTTAAAATATTTTTGAGGTTAGGTGCAGTATACATGCCTACATTAAAGCTGCCATAGTTTTATCTGAAGAAGAGGAAGCTCACGTAATTTGGGCTCTGTAAAGAGTATATACTAATTTTTGTACACAACTGGTTGGGGATTAACTTATCTTCATATGTACAGTGTTATGTAGTGTCTTCCATGGCCACATCTACGGTAATCCTTAAAAATTTCAAAACTAAACCTTGGTTTCAAATGCGCACTTCATGATTGTATTTGTCCCTTTGCAGAAAGGAAACTACTTAGTTAATTTTCTCAACCATTAGAAACATTTACTTAATTCTCTTTTTGAAAACTTCTCTTGCATTTTGTGTGACTCAATAGCTACTAATAACAAAAAGCTGTAACAGCTGATTAAATCCCTAAATCTGGGAAATGGGGCTGGACAATCTGCGAGCCATGCGAATTTCACATTAATTTAAGTCTATTAAAGCACACATTTCAAATAGCGCTGATAAAGAGTTATTATTACTGTATAAAGTCTAAGTACCCATTTTAAAACGGTTAGCTTTCAATAACTGTGTGACGCGCATGTTGACTCGCATGACATGCAGCGGCCGTGACTCGCAGTCATGACTCCCATGGGTTGCTGGTTCGCACATTGTCCTAACTCCTGGGGAACCCCTATCATTATTTTGAATCCATGCAACATCGAGGGGGTATGCTTTGTTACCAATAAAGGTGCATTCAAGTTAAACTAAGGAAAATCAATGAAATAAGAATTTGACTACAGTATGTACCAAAGTACATGGTGAACAGGTTAAGATTTTTGTACTGTATGCACTGTGATATGTGCATGGTGTTCAAGATTATTTATTGAATCTCTGACTTGAGATTGCGACAGTGTCTGCCATAGAGGCTACAGTTTAAGTGGTGGGCTGTATCAAGATTTTGTAGATTTTGTTTCATTTTAATATGGAACTCGGTCAACCTTGGGAGGGAATATTCGATTTTGTTTGTCAACGTCATTGCCAGCTGCAATGGGGAATGCTAGGATTCCATCTTGTACGTAGTACTTTTACAATTATGCAGCTACATGACTGTACATTTGTACTTTAAGGAGAATGCAAATTTATGTTACGGGAAAGTGAGAAATCTTTTTGGGTAGTATCTTTTTTTATATAGTTTGCAAGGTTTTTTAATCAAAGCAGTTATTTCTTATGTGTAGAAGGTTTAACTCAATTATGTATTCTATGTGACTTCATTATATGCATGTAAAATAGCTTAAAGAAGGTTTGTTGTCAGATAAGGAGGAACAAGATTTTTTCTCTCTTTAAGGAAAATCTGTCACGATCTTTCAAAAAAATTATTTAGGACATTTGAAAAAATGCATACCGGTAGGTCCATAAAATATCTGGAGTTTCGAGGTGGGGGTGAAAAGTGATTTTGATCCCCTTTCAAAATCACCAAGAAAGTTGGACAAATTTTTGAATTGCTGTTGGGAGTGTTTTTTTTTTTTCAGGGGGGGGGGGGGGGGGGGTGGTCACCTGCAGAAGGCAAAGCAATGAAATTAATAATATTAGTGGTCAAATAGTTTGATTTTTTCTTATTATTTTTGATCCTGTTGCCATTAATGTTTTCCATGCCACTAATCTTTGAAATATTGATTCATTTGATCAAAACGAAAATGAATACCAGTGAATCACAACAGTTGCAGTTACTGTATGAAAAAATTCCTTTACTGATAATAATAATAATTATTAATATGATAGGGAGAGAGCCACAACTGAAGTTTACTTGCACTGAACAGCAAGATGTCCCTGTCAAATCTCACTGTCTCACTGAATCTTCCCTGATGTTAACCTCATTTAGTGCTTTTCTTGCTTTTTTCATTGAAGATAAATTTGGCAATACTGACTAGCCGATCTACAGAGAATTTGTCGTCAATAAAATAATATTGTATTTATTCATGCTTACATACATTGTCTAACAATAAAGGATCAATCTTTCTGAGTATTGTCTTTGCCGATCTGGATTTGGAAAATTAAACATATGAGGGAATTTCAAAGTTGTCAGTGCAAGTTGTGATACAGATATAGCCAGCTGATCATATTGTTCTTGTAATGACTTTGTTATCTTTAATATTTATTTTTGTCTTCTCTGTGGTTTGTAAATTATTGAAATTGTTATTGTATTATAATTAAACACATAGGTTATCTCCAGAAATGCAGGGTAATGCGATGCAAGTTCTGTATGATGTCACTTGTAAAGTGTCCAATAATACCCTTCTCACTAACTTCCACATCATTTGTCTTCCAAAATATCAGTTAACTGTTGCTCCAACTTTCTCAAGCAAACGTTACGAATTTTGTGTGGTTTTACCAATTACTTGCTCCTACTTGCTATGCGACTTAACAAACCCAGAAATTACTTTCAATCAACACAAATAAAAGGTTCATGACAAAAAATGTCTGTCAAGCATACATACGTAATTTAAGTGACAAACAACAGGGATAAACTTTGGAAAACTGTTAGGCTGAACAGTTCTTAAAACCCCCAATTGCAATCCATTTTACCCTTCCCTTCCTTTGCTTGTATTTTTTTGCTCTCAACCGAAACTCGCTCGGAAACAAAATATAATCCAGGTTAGTAGTCCATGTACAGACTCACCATACATGCACATTGAATACTAACTGACAAAGGTTAGATTTTGAGATTAAATAACGTTTTAGGCCTCAATCATTATTAATTTTTAATCTCAAAATCCAACCTTTGTAGGTTAGTATTCACCGTATGGTGGCGTCATACATGTTGTTTCGTTTTGCTCGTTTAGTGTTTCATGGCTTAGTAATGCCTGTTGTGCTGGCAGTTATTGGATAATATCAGCTGAACAGAGATATTGACTTTTATTAAAGCAACGAAAGGGAAGATATGACGTTTGAATCTGAAGTCTAGTCGATTCCTTACCCTTCTCAGTCGTCCAAAACTATGCGAAATTACGTCATTCCAACGGCAGATTCAAAATTTTGACAGGGCAAGAACTGGAGGAACAACACAGCTCCTCCCAAATTATTGAGAATAGGTGATTCATTATCTCCATGGCCTAAAAGCTGCAGTTAGTTCAAGGTCAGTCTTCGGGTTTGCTATTGACTGGGAAAAAAACTGCACCGGCTTGCAATTTAATCCTCTATTACCTATAGACAGCTTTGAAAATAATACTGAACAGATGATTGCATGACAAGACAGTGTAACTGGCTGTCATTGTTCAGATTTTGCAAATTGTTGACTAATTAAGCTTTTATACTTCATGTGAAGTCAGGCTTAGAGTCACTTGGGTTGATCTTGTGTTGGAAACGTCAGCATTGCTGCAAAATAATTTACCAAGGCTGGCCCAATGTTGTGGAAAAGTATTGCACCAAGGTGAGTAACAATGTCCTTTTCTTGTCTTCAAGAACTGTTATGAACACTAATTTATAACAGAACTGTTCACCAACTTCATTGAAACTCAGTGGCATGTAAAGATGAAGCACTTCTTACGAAGATACCGTAATATTCAAATTATTGTGAACAGCAATAATCCGTGTCTCATTCCATTGTGTCCACTATCTTGATTGCCATTTGGTAACCAGCCACAAGGACAAATATCCAAGCCATCACCACCAGGATTGCGAGAAACTGACAATAAGAAGGCAGTATAAATAATGTGTATACTATACAATTAGTGGTGATGTTGATGGTGGTACTACTACTACTGCTACTGCTGCTGCTGCTGCTGGCTGCTGGCTGCTGCTACTACTACTACTACTATACCACTACTACTACGTACAGTTAACTACTGCTGCTACTACTACTACTACTACTACTACTAGTACTTACAGTTATTGTAATACATTTAGAACTTCGTTTATTAAGTGAAATTCTTCATTTTGCATTTTTCTTTACTGCACTACCGTTTTAGACCTAAATAGTCTGAGTAACACAATAGGTCTAATTAGGAGGTAGTGTTACACAATAACTATTATTCTCTGTTTCACGGGTCAAGTAAAATCACTCCACCAGTACCACTACCACTGCCACTACCACTACCACTACCACTGTCACTACTACCACTACCACTACCACCACCACTACCGCTGCCACTACCACTACCACTACCATTACCACTACCATTACCACTACCACTACCACTACCACTACCACTACCACTACTACCACTACTACTACTACTACTACTACTACTACTAATTTTATTCAATTATGGTTCTGTCCACATCTGCAAAAATTTAAATACGAAAGGCAGGGTAACCTCGCAGTGTGAGACAAAATGGTGCCACATCGCGTGGCTGCCACGATTATCATCACCATGCTTGAGGCGAGAAGCTAAAAAAGAGAACCAAGGATAGCTTCCGAGAATAGATGAAGACAAATCCAAATCTTCGCTGCATATAGTGATTAGAAGTTTTATCTCCTCATACCATCATCAATTACGCACTGCAATTAAGCTAATACTTCAAACAATAAGCACTTAATGACTGGCCCCAAGGGAAACAGTGAGTTTTGTTTCCCCGAGACCCTCAATGTTGCCGGAGGCAAAGTTGAGGGGATTGTTATACCTCCCACCTCAAATATGTTTTCCGATTGGAGGAGAACGTGTCACGTGTCATGGGTCAAGATTCATCAACTCCCTAGGGCGAACAAAACTCACTAAGTCCCTCGGGAAACAACGACTTTCAAGAACTTTCAACTCCCTTGTGATCAGGTCGTGCACCTTCGAAACAGCAGCAAATTCTGTGTAAAAATCTTTTTTATTGTCCTATTTTGAGTTGGGAGGTATAACAAAGCACTTAATGACTGGCCCCACAGAAACAGGGACTTTTGTTTCCCCTTGGGTCCCTCAATCTTCCTAGCCTCTTTTTGGTTGTTTAATTTGAAAACAATCCAATTTTAATACTGTAATTAATTAATGTGACCCCACTTCAAACTTATAATTATAATTCGATCGGATAATTATAATTCGATTGGATTATAGTTCGATCATATATCCAAGCCTAATGTGAACACGACTTAATACTACCGGTAATACTCAATTTAATACTCTTTAGGTTTTGTTAATTAATATCAGTGGAAAATTTCAAGACATACGAAATTTAAAATTCGCAGCTGAGGTTTTAGACGGCAGCTACACCTTTTATTTCAGTATTACTTCCGTTAACTTCAACTTACCAAAGCAGGAATAACTTCTTTCACTCTTGCATCCATCAACGCCATTTCTTGCAACTTTGTTGTCATGATTTGCTCGGAACATTTCATGGTGTCATACATGCCGTAATTACGTCCGGATGTACAGTGGGATTCCGCTGAAGATAGTGTACCAAATTTCGCGGGCATCATTTGTCACACAACTACGAAAGCTGTCTGGTTTGCCGTACCGTACGTCTCAATTTGGGTGGCTGACTTCTGCATTGCTTGTACTATATACAGTACGTGCTACATTTGTCAGGACCCGGTAGAAGATTAGTAAATTTAAACTGAGTGCCAGTCATCGTTCTCAGATTTTATGACGGTTGCATCACCGGTATCTGCCGGTGGACTGCCGGTGGACTGCCGGTGTTGGTTGGCAAGACACAGCGGTAGAAATCAAAACGCATGCTTACTCTGTCTAGTCCCAGACTCCTATCGCCAAAATGCATAGCAACGTTTACATTGGCTTGTCTTGTGAACAACCGATTGAAATTTCAAGAAGTTGCTATTGGTATTTTGCCGAAAACGAACAAGGAGAGAGTCTTACTGTCGGATTGCCAAAACTGCAACCATGAATAGGGGCGACCACAGGAAGAAACAACCGATGTAAGAGCTCCAATGATTGTTTCTTTGTCGGAAAGTGGAAGTTCCTTATGATCTAGATTTCATGCTCAAGCAGACTGAGCTGTGATGAGTATGATGAAGCTCACTTTTAGAAAAGAACGGTCGATGTCTGGATCGCTCCCATCGATTCAGGCCATGAAAGAAATATGGAAGTTGTTTATCGGCTTGGTTCATGTTTCTTTCGAATTAATCGTTTAATTATTAGATGACAGAACTTTATATTACATATCAACGAAAGATTAAGGGAGAAGTTACCCTTGCACTTACCTGAACAATTTATGCAATTATCTCTAAAAGAAACCTGGAAAATCCAGGGCTTCCCTGACTTGGTGACAGCCTCTTGATATACTAGTGTTAACAACAAATGAAGAACAACAAAAGCTTCTCTTTTGAAGTGATTTTTCTTTTGTATTTGACTGTCTTTTTGCTTGTTCATTAAAATAATGTTTAAAATGGTTATTTGTATAATTTATTGAGAAAAACAGCCAAACACGTGAAGTTTACAACGAGGGCTGCATGCCTATATACAGTGTATATTTTGCTTATATCTGCAGGATACCCTGTCGAAACATGCATGTCAATTATTACTATAATTTAAACATTCTATTGTACTATATTCTGACTTGACTTCTTCAAAGAATGCAGTTTAAGACTGACAGCAGTGGTCAGGCATTCTGCAGCTTCTTAACATTGCGTTATTATTATTATTATTATTATTATTATTATTATTATTATTATTACAATAACAACAACATCATCAGTAATAACAATTGTAATAACAAATCAATTAAATGTTGGTTTTTGACAAACTGAAGTACCCAGGAAAACCTCTAAAAGATTTGCAGACGAGGAAACGTGTAAGTCCAGGTTAGATTAAGGTACTAATGCCTTTAGCCTCTGTACAAACTGCACTTCCTGATCTGGCTCACCAAGAAATGTCATTGGTTTATATTTCAGGAAACCTGGAGTAGGAGCTGCCAGTGTAAGCATGACCATCAGTCGTAAAAGCAGTCACAGCTTTGGGACCAGGAGCATACGAACCACTGGCGTGGGATCAAGGAGTAATCTTTTTAATTCATCAAGTCGAAAGAGTGTGGCAATTGATTCCAGTAGAGGGGAGAAAGTACTGTCTAAACCTCCAGTCCAGGTGGGTCTTGAAAACAGTTTGTTTTTCAAGTGAAGCTATGATCTTCGCAGTTATGAGTGCAATTTTTGCAATTGCGTAGAGAAGCCTGAAAAAATTCAGGACTTCAATGGGGTTAAATGAACCCGTGACCTCGCGATTCCGGTGTGATGCTCTAACCAACTGAGCTATGAAGCCACTGACATTGGGAGCTGGTCATTTGTGGGTTCTAATGGTCCCGTGAGGAATGATGAAACGGTATATGAAATGAATCATATCCGCAGTTCATATATGATTCATTTCATATACCATTTCATCAGTTTGTTTTTCGTTGAGACTAGAGAGAGTGTCACAGTGTAAACATTAACCCAATTACCCTGTTACATCAGTAGCAGATCCAGGGGAGAGGGTAGAATGGATTGATCCCAGCACTTACTGTATGACATTGTCCAGGATTGCGCCTAATTAGATGCACATAGGTCTCATGAGGTGTGGCATTTAAGTCAAAATGTCAACTATGTAAATGCATGTACAACAATTAATCTGGTGGACATCAATAGCTTTCGTATTATTTGAAAGTTAGGGTAATAACAATATTTTGTGTTTATACTTAAACAGTAGATTTAGAGGAATACTTTGTGACATTTATCGGGTATATTATTATTTTCTAAATTTGTCACAGTTGAGGAGAAAGGTACATGTAAGAGCAGAGACTCCGGTCCCTGACGCTTATCAAAATCTGCATGCATCTAATTTAGGTGCAATCCAGATGTATCTTGATCCCAAGGTGCTAGCTAGGGAGGGGAAGCTATGGCTTTCCTTCCTTATATCATGCTCTTTGAAACTTGAAAAATTCTCTAGATATTTCATGTTTTTTTTTTTAATCTTTCACACTGATTCCTCCTGTTGTTCATTTCTATTAAGTTCCTTGTTGTATTATTTTTGTTATCACCTGAAGGTTTTTGATGATATGGGGCAAGACGTTACCCCAAGGAGTCTCCTTCAACTCGATCCTACACTTAAGTAAGTTTGATGTTAGCTACATAAGGTAACTAACTAGATTACTATATTTTAGTTGTTGTGACAGCTAATAATAGTTTTGACTAAATTTCTGACTTCCTTCATTGCGTGGGCTGTCTGACTGACTGAATGACTAACCGATTTTCTTGCTATTCCTGTGCTGACTGACCTTATGACTGATGTGCAGACTGATTGACTGTTCCCACTTTTAA
>NC_090878.1:10635310-10642810 GCF_036669935.1 Montipora foliosa | reverse complement strand
ACACTTCTTTTTCCCCAAGCATCGTCATCATCAAAATAGTCAATGTTTCTTCTTTTAATTGGACCTTAAGTAAGTCATGTTTAACTTTTACCTAAATTTCAAACCCTTCTGTGTTGAAAATAAGCCATCCCAAAGCAAAATTCTTCCGTTTTTTGCTCCCTCGTGTGTACTAAAGCATGCCTCTGAACAAGTCCAAGATCATGCGCAACGGATATATTGAAGATGTTGACCAGAATGTAGCCATCAGCAACAACGAACTGGACAAAGTCGACCACTATATACATGTATCTACCTTGCATGGTCAAGATATTGCCATGGACTCTGCTTCGAAAGAACTCGAAATTAAACGCCGCATTACTATGGGCTGGTAAGATTTCTGCAATCTGCAAGTACGATCCTGAAGACAAAGAAATTCTGCTAATCCTTAAACTTAAAAGACAAGTTTTAACAACCAGTGATGACCTACGGAGCAGAATCTTGTAACCTCACCAAACAGCAGATAATGATACTTGCGTGAGCCTTAGACGAGTGCAATTTTTGAGAACTTTCAAAACATTACGACATATCTCATAACATAACAATACGTCTCTGAGTAGTAAATTTGATAGCAAATGGTTTTTGTTTAATAACAAAAAAAAAAAAAAAGAAAAAACACGAGACAAACCTGCAGCCCCAAACCTTCCTTATATTGAAATTCCACCACACACCCATCACTGAAATATAGTTTATTTGTCTCTTTCCTATTTTTTATTTTGTAAATAATGGCACTTCATTTTTTCTTAGTCTGAAAACTTACAGAAAGATCTCTTCATAATGGAGAGGGCAATTGCACTGAATATATATCAAGCGAGACAGGCAAGATACAGAGGTTTGGACATAGTGCCAGGTGAGCTTAAATTGCAGCTAAACTCAAACATTTTTCGTTCCTAATACAAACCTCCCAATCCAAAGCAAGCATATGTTACCATTGTTACCCAGAAGGTCGCTTTCTCTGTGCCGTGTAAGCCACGTAAACTTGGCAGAACTTTCAGTAATTTGGATCCACGACATGACGGGTCAGCAAGGGCTCTTTCTGTACCCTGTTTTATCTTGTGCAACAACCCTTACTGTAGTAGCCGTGTTCTCTCAATTTTTCAATTCGAAAACATCTGTCTGTGAGTAGTACCTAGTCCCAAAAATTGCCGCAAAAAATAGTTGGGAAAGTAATAAATTATACACGCATTGGCAAAATTGGGGCAGAGTCAGGACATTGATCTTGCCCCTGTAAATAATTCTCTTTGTCAGATATTGATGTGGAAAAATCTGAGGTGGAAGAAGCAACCTCTGCAGCAGCTACCTTAGCGCAGCTGGGACCAAACCTTCACAAACTATGGAGTTACTCCTGTAATCTGACCAAGGGCCGTAATGTCAGCTGTATGGCTTGGAACAAGCTGAACGCAGTAAGTATATATATCTTATTAGATGTTTTGGTGTGTAGTATCGCTGAGTATTTTTACGAGTTGCGCTGTATTTTGACGAGCCCACCTGGCCGAGTCAAAATACAAACAACGAGTAGAAATACTCAGCGATACACACCAAAACATCTAATAGCTATTTATTATCCAACATTTTCACACTAAATGTACAGCAAATGAATTTTAAACAACCGACAACGTGTGACAGATTAATAGGGACCTTAAGATCTACGACGGCGGCGTTGACGAAAACGTCACCTCAAAATAGAACTTTGCTCTAGTAAAAGTCTTTCGCGATTGTTCCATCTCGTTCACGTCGCACAATGTGGACGAAGTATCCTAAAAATAAATTGGTACGAGCGGTTTCATACTGATAATAGAGAATGAAAGATTCTCTGTCGCATGCTAACGTTGTCGTCAAAACTTAAAATTTCGTCATTTCACGTCGTCGTCACGCACGCACAACCCCAAAAATGTGAGCTAAAATCCGTGCCGCACGTGCAGCACGATTATTTATGCTCTTTTAACCAATGATATCATTGTTTTCTGGCGTTTTCGTCGACGTCGTCGTCGTCGTAGATCTTAAGCTCCCTATTTGTGCGTGCGGGGCAACGTCAGCAACTAAACTAGTCAAACCGGTTCTCTACTGTACAATAATCAAGTGTACAAATAACTGATATAACTAACTATACAATGTCTTGGAATATTTGTACTCGTTTCGTGCGTTTTCTGTACAATAACTAATACAGTTGCATAGTAATGAGGGATATTGCAAGACTAAGTGGCAGTGGGGTGATAGAGCAACGAAGTCCAGAAAGGAAGTTTGAAAATACAGGAATCATGAATTTTTACGTAGCTTACAGAGAGGTTTTTTTTTTTTTTTATGAATAAAACGCTTGTGATTTAATTTTTATGCTACAGGATATCCTTGCTGTTGGTTATGGAGAGTTTGTGTTTTCAGAGCAGAAAGGAGGTTTGGCCTGCTGTTGGTCTATCAAAAATCCAGAGGTGATCACATGGCTGGTTTTGCATTTGATAGTTCAATCTTTGATTTCGCTACATGTTTAAGAAAGCGTGAGTTATCGTGAAGAGATTTCTTTTTCGGACTGACTCGGGAATACTCGGAAAAAATCCGAGTGCCTCTTTGCGGGAGTTTAACCTACGAGCTCAGCTTGTCTCCGTTTCCGATTACTTGTTCGACTCCTGCAATCCGCACTCGGTTTTTTTTTTCCGAGTCTCGACTATCCCCGATTCAACATCGAAAATTAACCTCTTTCAGGACAACAGCATATCATGTTTTCTCCTCTTTTCTATAGTACCCCGAACGTTATTTCCATCTCACCAGTGGAGTAACAGCATTAGATTTTTCAGCTGCACATCCCAACCTGTTAGCTGTAAGTATATTAGAATCCTCTTGCAGTCTCGAAAGGCCGATTACGTTTTTATCTGCAGTTTTTGGAGGCTTTCACACTTTAATTGTTTATTCTCTGTGAAGACAGTCTTACAGGCGTAATAATCATTGAAGTCTCAAACACATGCGCACTCGATCTCGAACATTCTAGTTTTTTATCTCTCGTAACAAAGATTACTTCACCTCTCTGACACTTCCCTATCTGTCAATCAAGTTGAAGTGTTCGTATGCGAATCGCTACATTTATGTAGCAACTTTCGGTTTTCGACAATAGTTGTCTCAGCAGATGAATGTTAGGTATGGTAGCTCGAGGTTTACTTACGCAGCTCGTTGCCATTAAGAAGGCATTGAATCCAAGCTGATTGCCTCCAAACGTCTCTTAGTGGTTAGCCTTGGTGCCCTAACAAGGTGGTTAATCTACCTTTCCGTATCACGAGTTCACTTCCAGTTTGCCTTTGTCTCTGTAGGTTGGTATGTATGATGGTACCATTGCAATCTACAATGTCCGAAACAGGAACGATATGCCAGCACTTGACAGCTTGTAAGTTTACTAGTTTCCTTATTTGGATGTAACGTAGCTCGTGCATTTTCATCGTCGTGTCTCTAAATTGTGTAAATTGATGTCCTAAAATCGAGGTTGTCTAGCAATAGAGTTATTTTCATTGTCTAATATGCAAATTTGTGACTCTTCTTGACCTGCGGATGTTTACGAATAGCCTTATACACCATGCGCCTTTATTGAGGCATCATTTTCATGCCGGCGAAATAACCCACTTTC
Source organism: Montipora foliosa (assembly GCF_036669935.1). NCBI lineage: Eukaryota > Metazoa > Cnidaria > Anthozoa > Scleractinia > Acroporidae > Montipora > Montipora foliosa. Next base: position 10,639,167 of record NC_090878.1, on the reverse strand, counting down.
GATGTATTAAAATTCATTCCTAAACAAAAGGCATCATCTCGAGGCTCTGGGGAATAAACTCATTCAAATCCTTATAGGTGGTTTTCACGTGACGTCATCGCCGCCATGTTGGTTGACGAAAACAAAAGATCTCTCATTAACTCCTTTTGTTCGTCCACCAGCAATTCTACATTGCATCATTGTTACCTGTGTCCCTAGAGATTGGTGGCAAATCACCTATATTTATTCCCCAGAGCCTCCAGATGATGCCTTTTGTTTAGGACTAAATTTTAATACATCGAAAGCTGCCTATTTTCTAGAGACAATAGAGAAATTTATTATTACGTTTCACATATGTCCAGTATAGATGGTTTTCACTCACGTGACTTGGCGGCCATATTGGTGTACAAAACAATACAAAATGTATGCATGGAATATGCATAAAAATAGAGTTTGGTTCCCAAAGGAGAGAACGTCTATTGTGCTTGTACACCAACATGACCGCTGTGACGTCACGTAAAAACGATCTATTGACCCTAGTCAGATCCTCGCGGATTTCAGTAAGCGTCACGAAGTGTCCCCTTGTTGCTCTTCACCCCAACTTTAACATCACTCTTTTCTCGGAATACAGAAAATTAACGTCACAAATATCAAATTTGAAGTAAAACTCATAAATAACCTATCAACTTAAACAGTTGTTTATATCCGCAGTGAGAGCCAAGGAAAACATTCGTCTCCAGTCTGGCAGGTACGCTGGGTGGACAGAGACCAGGGGATTGGAGAGGAGAGAGATGAAATCCTCATCTCGATCTCAGCTGATGGCCGAGTAACAAAGTGGTCTATAAGGAAGGGCTTCGAGAGCGCAGGTGCGAATATTTGCATTTTCACGGTTGGACTGGAACGACTGCATGAAATGTAAACCTCGCACAAGCCTTCTACATGTTGGTTTCAATCCATCGGCGGGAAGACGAAAAGAGGCCAATTGTAATATTAATAATTAATATTAGAGCGAGTTTCAATCGAGTGTCGTAAAACCAAAACCAAAGTAATTACTTTGGCCAATCAAAAAGGACGGAGACAATCCAGTAAACCAATCAAAACTCAAAGTAATTACACGTTGCCGACACAAAGCGCGGGAAAATGTGCACGCGCAAGCCACGATTGCTTTTGGTTTCACTTCTGATTGGTTGAAAAAGTGGCGCGAGAACGTTGAGTCAATCACTGAGTGACGTAATGCAAAAAATCGTATGATTGCTTTTTAAGTGTCCCTAACCCCAAAATATTTTTTTCGCTAAAATGAATCTTTGCACCCGTTCGAAACGCATTGCGGCCATTTTTTCCTTTTTCTAACAAATCCTATCCTTTTATAGGCTTCAAAACTTGCGAAAAACCAAGCATCTTTCGTTCACGACCGAGTCAGAAGGGGAGTGGGTCTTTTCCTGATCTGACGTCCTGAACTGATTTACATTGCATTAACTCTTTATAAACATGCATGCAAAGTAGTTTGTGACGTTAAATCAGGAATAGACCCACTCCCCTGCTGAATCGGTCGTGAACAACAGGTGCTTGGTTTTTCGCAAGTTTTGAAGCCTATAAAAAGGCAGGATTTGTCAGAAAAAGGGAAAAAAATGGCCGCAATGCGTTTCGAATAGCTGCAAAAGATCATTTAAGCGCAAAAAAATATTTTGGGGTAAGGGGCACTTTAAAGGATATACATGAAAAATGTCGAGATAGCTTTTCACAGTTGTGCTGTTCAACCAACGCACGCGTATCTCGTATCACGAATCACGTATCCAAAATTTGCACCATCCAGGGCTCGCATTTGATTATTTGAGTTGCTGTCTGCGACATTCTTTGATCGTTGACCAGTCAGAAGGCTTGGTTTGAGAAATCCTAACTAATTGTGACTTATTTGCAGTCATTTTGTGCGCTTTACCTTAGTGGTGACTGCATTCCTTGCGTTCGCTTTGCGTTACTACTGGCGTATTTGATTCGTTGTGTCTGTCGTGATTGGCCCAAGTATTTGGCCAATCATATACACCTTATTCCAAAATGGCCGCCATTTCAATATTCTTTTGTTTTTATTCAAATTAGCTCTTGATGCCTCGTTCTTAAGCTTAAAAATTCAAAAGAATATTTTGCCTTGAACGAGGCATCAAGGTCTAATTTGAATAAAAACAAAAGAATATCAAAATGGCGGCCATTTTGAAAAAAGGTGTATGAAATGTCCTCAAAACATAAGGTGCCCATTGGAAGTTGAGTATAACGTAACAAAAGTGAAGCGCGCGCTCTGATTGATCAATTACGCGGCCATGTACTATTTGCCCATAGGTGAATGGTTATGACGAAAACACTGACTCGTGCGCCGGGGAAAAAAATGTTTACTCATTGTTAAATTTAACATTAAGAAAAAAATACCATTAATTTTTGTTTTGGTTTAATTTTATTTTCAGATTTGATGAAGTTGAAACGAACCAATGTGGCCAGACAATCTAAGGAAGGAGGAAAGAAAAGTGACGCCCTTATTTCACGATTTGCCCCAGGGTTTTGCTTTGATGTTCACCCAAACGATCCCAACGTGTAAGTAAGGTTAAATCTGCTACGAGTCTAGAAGGCCCATCAGGCCGGCGCTTATCTCCGGTTACTGTAGCATGAAGCGACCAGGAGTATTTCTACTCCCCCCTGGATGGATGCTAGTCCATCGCAGGGTTACCCCCAGCCTTAAGTTTGCCGGTATCCAGTTATACACCTGGGTGAAGAGAGGCACTATGAGAGTAAAGTGTCTTGCCCAAGAACACAACACAATGACCCGGCCAGGGCTCGAACCTGGACACCTCGATCCGCAGTCCAGCGCGCTAACCGTTAGGTCACCGTGCCTCCCATAAACGTGTAAGTTGGGAGTTTTAGCAAAGACGACGGCTACAGCAACGAAAACGTTAGTCCAAAATATAACTTAGCGCTATCGCAAGTATTTCACGATTAATCCGTCTTGTTCACATTGTACAGTACAGGCGAACTATCCTGTAAATGGATGGGTACGAACGGTTTTAAAGTCAAAACTGAAAATGACTTTTTCATTGTTATATGCTTACGTTGTCGTCAAAACCTAAAATGTGGTGATTTCACGTTGTTGTTTTGTGGAGTACGGCAAAGAAATGCACGGAAATTCGTGTTGCACGTGCAGCAAGAGCATTTTTCCTTTTTCAACCAATAATATTCTTGCTTTGTGGCGTTGCCGTAGCCGTAGCCGTAGCCGTCGTCTTTGCTAAAAATCCCTAGTGTCTAGGGAGGCTGCGGCAACGGCAACATCAGAAAACAGCAATATCATTGGTTAAAAGAGGAAAAAGAATCGTGCAGCACGTGTGGCGGGATTTTGGTACATTTCTTCATTTTAGCGCATTATGTTTGCAATACTCTGCATAACAACGTAATATTTCCAAATTTAAGGTTTTGACGACAATGTTATCATACAAATGCGAATCCTTCATTCTATATTTTTGCTCTGAAACCGCTCGCATCAATCTTTTTTTAGGCTAATTGGCCTAAATTTTGCGGCAGGAACGAGATCGCGCGAAGACTTATGATCGTAGATCTTAAAGTCCCTACTGAATCCGCAATGTGTAAACAACAGGATTGCGTGCTTTTAGTTCTTGCTTTCCAAATTTTATACACGTTTCTTACGTTCTCGTTTTCAAAAGTCTTCTTTTTCACTTTACCATATTACAAACGACAGAGCTCGAGTATCGCGATAGGCTTCGTGTTATGACATTTTGATCTCTTAAACAATTGTTTTCTCTTTAATTTTTAGGTACCTTGCTGGAACTGAGGAAGGTCATATTCACAAATGTTCCTGCTCATATAATGAACAGTTTCTAGAA
>NC_090878.1:10555310-10625310 GCF_036669935.1 Montipora foliosa | reverse complement strand
AGAAAATTAACTGTGAAGTTTGACGAATTAAATGCTCTCTGCTCTTGAGTTACAAAAGGAATTGTGACACCCGAAAATAGCCCGTAAAGTTTCGGGACCGAAAAGCTATTTGTGAAGCTGCCAACGGCTTGGTTTGGAAAGCTAAACTTTTACCATGTTTTCAAGGAAACAAAAAGAAAAATGACTGTGAAGTTTGACGACTTATATCCTCCCCGTTTATGATACAAAAGAAATTGTAACACCCGAAAATGACCCGTAAAGTTTCGGGACTTTCGAGAAACGCGCCCCAGGGGCCCGTTTCTCGAACGTCCCGAAAACGTTTCGGGTCCGAGAAGCGATTTACGAAACTGCCATTCGCTTGTTTCGGGACTTTCGAGAAACGGGCCACAAGACCCCCCTGTGACCATTGTCAACGGAGCAGGCGTCATCTGGCGTGCGAGTTGGCGACAAGCTTAAGCGATAGCATTTCGTTCAGCCGCCATGTTGAGTATTTACCCGGTAAAGACTGGATCTGAGAGTTTGTAACGTCATCGGATTAGAGATCAAACTTTTGCGTATTCAAAACTTGGCATCGTGGAGAGCGGACCAAAGAGGTGCGGATTCGAATGCCGGATTCGCCAGATGCGTGTGGACGGAAGGTGAATCCGCAAAGTAAAAGTTGGGGATTAAAAAATAGTCGAATACGTATGGACGAGGCCTCATTCAACTCCCCAATCAATTATCTGGTAAAATCGTGATAGTGCAAGTTTTAATCGAGTGTCGTAAAACCCAATCCAAAGTAATTACTTTGGCCAATCAAAAAGGACGGAGACAATCCAGTAAACCAATCAAAACTAGGTAATTACACTTGGGCGACACAAAGCGCTGGAAAATGTTCACTTCTGATTGGTTGAAAAAGTGGCGCGAGAACTTTGAACCAATCACTGAGGGAAGTAATGTAAGACCAAAGCAATTTGCTAATTACTTTCGACAATCAATTGAAAACCGCTCTACTTGGCAAGGAATAAAACGGATAAGCACAGTGACTTCTACCACAGGCTGAGTAAATGTCGTCCTACTCTGTATGTAATTCACCTTATCCTAATCTTACACCATTTTAATCAAGCCCTTAACCCACTACCCTCCGTTTCCAGCTTCATTTTTATGCTTACTCACCAACCCTACCCAGCTAACTCCTTAACCGTTCGGAACTTCCTAACAATTTCAATCATTTTCCGTCGTTCTCAGTTTAACACGAAAAAGTGAACTGTTAAAGGGCTAACGGCGAACACCTGTAGCAACTTTTCTTGAAATTAGTGTCAAGGTATCATTGCGTAGAAGAGACGAGCTCCCATTACACCTTCACACGTCACTGGACCTCGAAATAGTACATTAAGAAGTCAGTGAGATTTAGCACTGTTAAAATTTTGGAAACTTTATTACTTTAACTAACTTGAGCTTTCAAATGTATGATCAAATGTATGATTGATCACTACAACATGTCCTCGTGAAAACCGGGAAAGATGAAGTTTTTCGTTCTTCTTTCATCTGGCCCCTCCTGCTATCGTTTTCAACCATTCGCCAGTTGAAGCTTTTCAAGCCGCGACCTCACCTTGCTTTGTACCAGACGTTGCGAAATGAGTCAAATGATGTATCGTACCTCGGAATTTTTGTTAGCTACAATTTTGCGAAAAAACAAAGCAAACAAAACAATGACCTTTTTGTACAATCCTTGCTATGACATTGACCGAATGCAAAAATGGACGCCAACAAATTATTCTTTTGTCTTTGCGTTAATTAGCCTAACTAGCCTCGTTTTAAGGCCCAAATTCTTTCAATTTTACGCGTGTGAACGAGGCTAGTTAGGCTAATTAACACAAAGACAAAAGAGTAATTTGTTGGCGGCCATTTTTGCATTCGGTCAATAACTCCTCGGATGGAATGACACTTCAAGGACTCACTCTGGACCGTCTCGTCAGAAAAATTGGGTCATCGAAATATACCTAATCAAAGGTTAAGCCTCATTTACACTATCAAGTTTTCCTTGACAATGGACCCACCATTTGTCAAGGAAAACTTGCCGACTGTACACACTACCAAGTTCTCCTTGAAACGTTTTTCCTTGACAAGTTTTCCTTGGTAATGAAAATGGAAAATATGACAAATTTTCCTTGACAAGTGCACTTGACAAGTAATTTACAATAGCAAATATCGTCCTTGACAAGTTTTTCCTTGACAAGTAGCAAGCCAGTCTTTGAACAAGGACATATTTTTCCATTTACACTGCCAAGGAAACCTTGTCAAGGAAAAACTTGTCAAGGAAAACTTGCTAGTCTAAATGAGGCATTATTGTACAACCTTATATATTATGATATTAGCTGACAGCTACACGCTGTTTCATAATTATTTTGGCTGCGAATTATGTGCTTTTCCCCGGGAGCAATGGAATTAACAAGGGCTTTTTCACGACTTGATTGCATAATATCAAAAGACTTGCACAATCCTCAATTAACGCACTTCCTGTCTGTATTACCTGTTGACAAATAAGAATTGTAAACTTGGCTGCTGAGATAGATATTTATTTTTTCAGGTTTTGCTCAGATGCCGGTTTCAGACCGTCGTCGCAAGAGTAGAATTTCTTTGAAGGACAAGCGCGGTAAGATATGACAGGAATTTAACTTAGAAATGATAGATAACAGTTTCTATTTTTCGTTACTCAATATGGCTCAAGCGGATTACAATCGCATCAGAAGTTTAGATTTTTCGGAAAAACACTAAGCCACTATGGTCTAAACTGATCCCTGTTATGGTTGTATCACAGCGGCTGCAGATACTGTAGCTGGTTGTACTGTGATGAGTGACTGCCCACAGAGGAGCCCGTGGGAAAAGAGACCTGACACTGAAATCAACTCGCATTTACAAATTTATTTCACAATAAGTTTTAGAAAAAACAATAAACAGGTCAAGCTAGGTCAGGGAACGACCTCAGGACACCTGGTCAATATTGTCTTCTTAAGAGACATCGTTTAAAGAATGAGGCATACAGTCAAAGCGTTCTAAAGTTTAGCCCAAATTAGATAATATCAGAAATTTTTGCTATGATCCCGTTAACTTGAAGGCGCCAGACCGATGGCCTTGTTCGTTAGTTGTAGAAGAACCGTCAACTAAGATGTGGCCAATTTATAGCTACTGTAGGTTCAAATAACAGATCAAACTTTGGTGGTCGCTCGGGAATGGTTGTTGCTCAGTGCCCCGCCTGAATTAGCTTTTAAATGGACTCCCTACCTTTGAATTATTTTATTGCTGTTAAAATGCTCCGAATCAAATTGAGCCGGCTTCTTTTAGTCTGTAAGGTAATCCAGATATCATACTTTCTCTTGTTCTAGTCGGTACTATTAATTAAAAAAAGCCGAGCACTATCATACGTATGGGTTGTCTCCTGACGTGATTGAGGACAGAATCTTTTAAGAGAAGGAAACCCGGTATGCTACGACTGAAACTGTTGTTTTTCTTGAGTACAATTCTATTATATGGTGAGTTAACTCAACTGTTTTATTTTTAACACGATTACAGTGTTTTGCTATGTTTTCCCTAATACCAGAACCCAACGCAATTGTATCGTGAGAAGTGTTTCCCCTTGGGAGAGGGGAAGGTGTCTGTGTGAGGGGGGTAGGGATTGAGGGGAGAAGACGGTACAAATTTGAAAAAGATGGCGGAACTCAGTCTGTTAACGATGAAAAAATATATGTAATGAATCATATATGGAACTGCGAATATGAAATCAAGTTAAGTTATGATCCTCGCAGTTATGAACGCAATTTTAACAATTGCGTAGAGAAGCCTGAAAAATCCAAGACTTCAAGGGGCTTGAACCCGTGACCTCGCGATACTCTGTTGCTACGAAAATATGTTCTTTCGTTATTCTTACAGCTGACAGCTGTATTCTAAGTTAGCTAATGATGCCATGTAGGAATGGTCTAGTGCAATTGTGAAGATGGTGCCGAGAAGCTGGCGAGGAATTCGCTTTGAAGCAAGAGGCCCCACAAAAAAAAAAAACGCCCCTTCTGTAAAGCTATCCAGTCACAGACTCTTCCTCTTATTTTCAAGGCGATACATCATGAAGACTGCCCGCATTGCAACTTCCAAAATATTATATCTTTCGCTTCTATATGGAGATGTGATAGTATACAGGAAAGATAAGCATGTCTCAACCTTTTTAACGGGTAGCTAGGATTTTTTTTATCCTTGAATCAACTAGACGTCTAGATCTCTTGGACGGATTAATTCTTCTCCTGTTTTTCAACAGATTTTGCACCTCTTCAAGGAGAACCTTTCTCAGGTAATATAAAACCCCTCTTCTTCAAGCTTTTGTAGGTTTTTTGGCTTTCCTATTTCTTGAGGGCTTTTTAGACCACCTGCATAGACGTCAGAAGTTCTAGTTGACAGATCAAGTTTTTTTAATCTTACATCATTTTGTTCTGCGACGTCACAAAATGTGTTTTCTAGACGACGGAAGGTTCGGAACCTTTGAAACCAAATTGTGCGACACAACAGCTTACAATTGTATTCTCTCTTCTAAGGACTGGTTTACACCGTAGTTAATAGAAAGGACTGGTCTGGAAGCTCGGCAAACATCAAAGGTGCAAACTCCAAAGATGCCAAGATTTAGGTTGGAAAGTCCACGACCGTGCACAATCTTTTGTTTTGCGCTCATAAACTATGCATGAATTTCGTAACCAACACGTTTCTATTGGTTAGTTCCTCGGTACGGAGTAAACAACTATTGTGTTTTGTGCACGGTCAAGGCCAAAAAAGAGAACAAAAACCTACAACAAAGAAAGTTGTCTGGTTTCATAACCATTCCCGTCTATTAACTATGTTTACACGTATGACGCAAACATATGCAGCACAAAGCAACATATTCAGATGCAGTAGCGTTTTGATAATTGGCACCTTTCCTTAGAGCAAAAGACAATACAATATTGAATTTATATTGCGCAATTATCAATACTAGCAATTTTCAATTGCGTTTTACAATATTGATTACATTGTATAAATATGCAATAACTAATAGTATGTGATATTGTTGATCAATTATCTTTGAAAAATGCGTGGTTACCCCAGATTTCTTTTTGGATTTCATTAACATTTGTTCAGATCCGCTTTTCCCGCATATTCATAAACCGCACAAAAATGCGCCACCTATTTCATATTGTTAAGAGTGAGTTAGATAAGAGTGTTGATCTCTCACTTTGCGGTTTTCGCCAGCACAGTCACAAATGAGTCTAGTTTTAGAATACCCGTTCCCACGAAGATAAGTTGTCATGTCCCTGAAAAAACATGGCAGAAGCAGTCACGCGTGACATGGCTTCTTCTGATTGGTTAAAATTGGTGGCCCTTTGTTTGTTTCGCGCGCAAAGTGTATCTAAAAATAAATCCATTTGCGACTGTGCTGGCGAAGACCGCAAAGTGATAGATGGACACTCTTATCTAATTCACTCTTGATATTGTTCATGATGATGACGACATTGACGGTGATGATAATGATGATGATGATGTTTGGTCAGTGTGGAAATCTCAAAGGATAATAAGAAAAATAATAATGAGCTTTTTCATTGTAAATTTCTTTCCGCGATGTTAGACAGGTAATAAGATTTCTTTCGTTTTCTCCATCTCAAAACATTTGTACAGTTCGAGGCCTGAAATATTATTTTCCTCTATTCGTAGTGTTTCCCCAAGATTGTGGCATTAGAAAGATAAGAACCTCCACTGGCCGACGCTCGAAAAGAATTGTGGGAGGTACCCAGAGTTCCCAAGGAAACTGGCCATGGCAAGCGGCGCTGTTTTATAAAGGAAGTCACTACTGCGGCGGCGCGGTGATATCAAACACTTGGATACTAACATCAGCGCATTGTTTTAGTGAGTATCACTGTCTTTATTTCCATACTCTTAAAAGATGATTTTCAGCAAGAGTGAATTAGATAACAGTGTTGTTCTATCACTTTGTGGTCTTGCCCCAACACAGTCACAAATACATTGATTTTTAGATACAATTTGCGTGCGTTACAAACAAAGGGCCGCCAATTTTGACCAATCATAAGAAGCCATGTCACGCGTGACTGCTTTTGGCTTCTTGTTTTTTCAGGGATATGACAACTGATTTTCGCGGGAACGGGTATTCTAAAAATAGATTCATTTGTGACTGTGCTGAGAGCCCACCCATGCCATAACAACACTCTTTTCTAATTCACTCTTGTTTCCATGAATACAAATTGCGAAATGGAAATTTTCCAAGATAACCGTTCACAGTTTGGGGTATCAAATCCGGAGTCAGATCCGAACTAGATTGTTTGCGAACATTTGCAAAAAAGTGCTCTTTATTCGGCGTTTCGTTTTCCTTATGTAGAAATCATTGCAATTCCAGCAGTTTGCTCTGTACACCACTTTTGAGTTAGGGCTTTAAAATGTTCTGTTTTTATGTCATTTTTAGTGCGCATCTTAACATGACTATGATCAGATGCGCATTCTTAAGTTGTTCTTATTAAAGACCTTAAGCAAGGACGACGACGACGGCTACGAGAACGTTGTCTAAAAATATTATTTCCCGTTACTGTAATAATTTTGTGGTTACTCCAAGTCTCTCGGCATTCAAAGTGTGAGTTCACATTCCCAGAATAAAATTGATGAGAACGGTGTGGATATTTAGAGAAAAAATTGAAAAGTGGTCGTCAGGTGCTCGTGTCCTCTACATGACCTCAAATTTGATCATTTCGAGTCGGTGTCAAAACCATAACTGCAAAGAAATGTATCAAAGTGTAATTGTGCATTGTTCTCAACGACAATTGAAGCAGAGAAAAGAGACCCTGGGGCGTGCAATACTATCGTTTTTGCTTATTAAACCTATTTTTTTGTGGCGTCCTCAAACCTGACTTCCGGATAGAGAGTTTTCCAACGTTTAGGGGCTTCAGACAAAGGCAGAGGTATGACCTTGTGAAGTCGCAATGGGGTTGCTGGCTCGATCGCTTTCAATGAAAGAAAAATGTCCCACGCGATGACGGAGAATGACTGAGATCTCTGTTAGTAAGATTATTGAAGTGCGTTCGACAGTCACTTTGGAAGCAAAGGAGAAGAGTACTAAAAACAATCTTATAGGAACAAACAATCATGAGGTGCGCGATTGCCATTTGCGCATACGACGTATCAATGCACGTATGACGTAATTCAAGATGGCGCTGACGAATGAAAAACGAAAATTTGCTGAAGCTTACCCTATGCACAGGATCCCCAAGATTAGAAATTGCGTTCTCCTAATGTCGAATGGTTCATTCAGTTCGGCTTTCCAAGTTACAAATTTGCTCTTCATCAGAAATAAATTAAGTAAATGAAATAAAAACATTGTTTTTGTTTCGAGGGGAAAACTGGAGTACCCAGAGAAAAACCTCTCGGTGCAGAGTAGAGAAAAAACAAACGCGACTCACGTGTAACGCCAAGTCTGGAAATGGAACTCGGGCCAGCATTGGTGGGAGGCCAGTGATTTGACCAATATGACAGCCCTGCTCTCTTTTCTCTTTGTGCTTATTTCTAGATCCCTATACCTCCAATAATCCAGCAGATTGGACAGCAGTTCTAGGAGATCACCGTTTGAGCGAAAGAGATGATCGATTTGAGCAAAGACGGAAGATTGTGAATATCACCGTACACGAGAATTACAAATCCATGTTTTTTGAAAAGATCTACGATACACCGCCCATGAATGACGTCGGTAGGTGTTAGAGGTATCGACACGATTTCCCCCTCCCCGAAATTTTATCCCAGTTATATTCAGCCCCTTACCTTTAGCTAATAAGGCCTATAGCACTGAGTTCAATCGATATCTGTACGTTGAATTTAGTGATTATTTCGAAAGCCCTCATTTCAGGCACAGGAGTTGAGGAGGTTCCCTGGGCTATGCAGGCTATGGGCTCTTGACATCCCCAGAAACGGTTTAAAATGGCCAGCCTGTTTATTTACACAACTACAAAACGACTTAACAATTTTCAAGTGTATCAACGCACTACACTTCTACTTCTGATTGTTACTTGATTCATACTTTATATCATATTTGTTGTAAACTAAATATGATAGGTTTGTATTGTAAAGCGCGCGAGAGCATCTTTCTATGATTCGCGCGCCATAGAATAATTTTATTATTATTATTATTATTATACTTATTACTTGAGCATTGAAGCTTAAAGAAGTTTACTAGGGACAAGCAACCGCTCTGCCCGTGTGGCGTCTCTCTCTGTCGTCGTCTGCAAACCAAGCCATATAGACCTTATTCCAAAATGGCCGCTGATTTATGCGGATACAATTTGGCCCTTGTTGCCTCGTTCAAGATAAAATATTCTTTTGAATTTTAAGCTTAAGAACGAGGCATCAAGGGCTTATTTGAATAAAAACAAAAGAATATTTAAATGGCGGCCATTTTGGAATAAGGTGCATAATTGGATGAATGTTTCGGTCCATGTTTTTTTGGTGGGGGGGGGGGGGGGAGGGAAGGGAAGGGGAGAGAGAGGTGGGGATGAGGAATGGGGCGCGTATTGTCTTTCCAAAAAGCTCTTTTTCTCAGTGTTAGTGGACAAACCCACCTCTAGTTGATGTACGACGTAGCCTCCTGCGCAAACATTATTGTGACTCGTCACGCAATCGTTCCTTCTGAAAGATTGCGTGACGGGTCACAAGAATGTCTGCGCAGGAGCCGGCTATATACGACGCAGTTCCATTCTTTTTCGGGCATGGGTCCATTATTTCTGTTGCACATTTACTTGTGTCCATTCTTTTCCAAAGCTTTCAGGAGAACCGTTGTGATACCCGCATCACGACCTTCTGATGTTAGTGATTAGTATATGCAATCGAATTGCGTCCGAGGGCATCAAGGATTATTTACACAAGTAATTTCAAAGCTTAGTAACAAAATAGCCAGTTTTTGCGACGAGGGCAATTTAAATATCTTTGAAAATACAAGGTCCTTCATTCACGTGCGATTACTTCTTTAGCACACAAAGAGCAAAATGGTTTTCACCTGACGTACTGCATCTATGTTGGTGCACAGAGCCATAGAGAAAAGAAGTCTTAGGAATTGGACTCTATTATAATGCAAAACATAAGCCATATTTCACTCTTGCTTTGTGCATCAACATGGCTGTCTCATCAGGTGATTGAAGATCATCTATAACGCTTCGTTACCTAGCAATTGTTAACCAATCAGGATCAAGTAATCATGCTTTCACTTACTGGAACCAACGGTACCCTTGTGTTCAAGAAAAAACGCCCTACGATTCAGTCAATCGGCATTCGGTAATTTGTCTTCTGATATTTTTAGTAATAATTATAGTAACTGCTTATGCATAACTGAGTGGTTCAGCGCACTTCTCTAGGGAACGCAAGCTCTGAGCATGTAAAGTTAACACCGCCCATGTCTAAAAGAACTTCACGGGACTCTATAATAGAAGCGGATGCGAGAAACATTGATCTAGTTCTCTTTTGCATTTCAGCTATTCTTAAGCTCGACAAACCACTTGTTTTCACCAATCACGTGCAGCCACTGTGTTTGCCTCGCACTGATGATGTTTTCGCGCGAAATGAAGAATGTCATGTAGCGGGTTGGGGTCACACTGAGTGGAATGGGCGTCAAGCAGATGTCTTGCGCGAGATTAAAGTTCGAATTGTGTCACGTGAAGTGTGTAACCTGGAAAAGTCTTACAATGGGACCATTCATGACACCGCCTTGTGTGCGGGATTTCCCAAAGGGGGCATCGACGCATGTGAATATGACAGTGGTGGTCCGCTGGTTTGTGTGAAGTGCGGGCGTCATTACGCGGCTGGTTTGGTTTCCTGGGGTGACGAATGCGGTGCTCCCTACAAATATGGCGTTTATTCGAATCTCACAGTGCTAGAGCCTTGGATTACAGACAGAATCAACAGATTTGAACGGGAAAACGGCAATATTAATTGCTCGAGAGGATAAAAGTCGAGAAGAATTGTTTTATAAAGTGATTTCCTGTTGCAGTGCTGAAGATTATTTTTTTTTATTGACTTATTGAAAGGCTAGTAGTAATGTTCCGCATATTGATAGTACCTCAAAAAGAAGCTATATTTTAAGTTAAGTAGGCTCTACAGTTAAAACCATCCAGTGTACATTTTTATATCAGTGGATTTCCCTTTAGATTTGTTTAAGACATGGATTTCACGTTGCCTTGAACTCGTAGATCACACAAGACATGGTTTGAGGTAGGTGTTGTCCTCTGATTTCTTTACCAAAGTTTGACTTGTGAACAGACGCAAGGGAAGTACTTTTGCTGTATATAAGATGATTTATAATCAAGAATGAAACATATACATTTTTACATTTATTTGCGCTAGACTTTGATTGCTGAGTAAAGTCAAACCGCTACAGACCGTCAGAGAAAGAGGCCGACCCCTCACTTACCTAGCTAGATACATTCTTAATTGACCACTCCCCATAGGGGCTTCTCAGGGCCAATAAAACACAATCAACGAAACGACAGAACAGGGCCTAGTTGTTCAAAAACCGATTAACGCTAATCCTAGATTAAAAAGTAACCAAGGAGTTTATTTCTCTACTCCCAAGTGTTGTTCAACGCTGATACTCGGCAAAAGTTTACATTAGAGGAAGTCCATCTCAGTTGAAAAATAAGAATAAGCAGAAGAAACTCTTACCCACAAGTTGAATACATGAAAGAAAAGTTAACGTTAATCCTGGATTAAGTTAATCGGCTTTCGAACAACCGGACCCAGAATAACAACTTTGTTTGAGATTCCCAACTGGCCGGAGACGAACCAGTTGGCTATTTACAAGTGCAGCCGAAAAGTTGAACCAGGGACTACCAGGATCAGTTTTAAGGAGTGGTCAGAATGGGTCTTAAAAGAAAACAAGATTCCGCTTTACAACAAGGGGAAATTTATGACCGTATTTAAAGATTTTGACGACAACCTGCTCACATGCACAACAGTAAACAGTTTATTGTCTGTCTCTAGATCTACTTCCAATTCATTCATACCAAATCCATTTATAAGATACCGTTCGATTCATCCATATTGTCCAACGCAAACAAGATAGCGATTGATTAAGTTATATTTTGAAGCGGCGTTTGCGCGCGCACATGGAATAAAACGCACGTGCTTCTCGTGCATCAAGCAAAAACATTGCCTACGCACGAGCGTTCTGCACCTGCGTTTCAAATCGTCGCCATTTTTTGTCTTGCCTGGCTCACGACGTAAACGCGAGTAATTAAATAAATGAAAGGTTTTGTGGAGAATTTGAGCATACGGTGATGAATTTTCTATTCTCTTTTACGCCGCGCGCACTAGTTTAATTTCTGCACAGACGTTCTTCAGGGAGACCAAATGACATTCGTCCAACAATGTCACATGTTTTCTATTGTTCTCTCCTATTTTGGATGAGTAAAGTGCTAAGGCTGACAATATGGAGAAGGATATTTCTTACTTATGTATAAGCTGCAATTTGTCGTGTTGAAAAAGGTAGGCGTTTTTATTTCCGTAAATATTTCCTTAAAATGTTGCGCATGAGCAAACTTGATTATAAACTAGGAGTAATCATTAATTACGAAGTGCGTTCGTGGAGACGAAATTTGGGTTCTGGAATATGCGATGGAGTACGTATATGATATCTCCTTCCTGGTAAACATCATAATTCGAACGTGAGCATAATGCCTTATTTACATATCGACATATACCTACGAATCAAGAAATTTGCAAGCGAGCCAGTATCCAGGGTCCGGCTTCGGAGGAACACATTTATTTCAAATCTTAGCTTAGCAAGAATAGAATTTAATTTACACCTTTGTCTCAAAAGTCCATTTTTACAGTTATGTGCTTAGTTACCTGGCCTATGAATGAAGGTGAGGCTGGAGTCGACTCTGTTTTGATAGAAACCTCTCTGCTTTTCTTATGTACATTCTTACTAATTAGGATGACAACAAGAGCATTAACATAAGAAAAGGAGGGAGGTCTGTATCACAACAAGGTCAACACCAGCCTCACTTTCATTTAAAGGCCAGGTAACTAAGCACGCAACTGCAAAGAGGTCTATTGCTCCCGATAGTGTAGGGTCCATGTTTGACTAAAGGGCAAAGACCCGATTTCTGCGTCTTGTACTCCAATGCCTTAGCTAAGGTATGATTGTCGCGGGACGTTTATAAAGCAGCAATATCCCAATGGCCTATTTTCACGATAGCGTCATTTGACTACAACTACCAGAATTCAGTTTGTTTTTCTTTTCTTATTCAAATTTTGTATTCCAAGCGGGGTAAAAATAACAATAGCTCTAATTAGCATGAGACAAGCAAAACCTGTAGGATTCTGGTACTTGTAGTCAAATGACGTCATCATGCAAATGTCTTGCAAACTATTTTGTCTTATTTAGTACCGATTTTAGCTTTGTTTTAGTTTCCTTTAAATATTGCTGTTGCCTTGGTACCCGACCACACGACGGTAGGTGCGTTGGTCACAAGGCGAGCCTTCTAATGGACTCTAAACAAAAGATACTCGGCTCCTATCACAGTGCTATCATGTGAAACGATTTGTCCCTGAGGCCGCGCACCGGTGGCTCAGTTGGTTGAGCACCGGGCTGTCACGCGGGAGGTCGTGAGTTCAACTCCGGCCGGCCGGACCAACACTCAGGGTCTTCAAATAACTGGGGAGAAAGTGCTGCCTTTGTAATTACATCTGCAAATGGTTAGACTCTCTAGTCTTCTCGGATAAGGACGATAAGGCGGAGGTGCCGTTTCATAACCCTTCAATGTTCATAATTCTGTGGGACGTAAAAGAACCCACACACTTGTCGCAAAGAATAGGGGATGTAGTTCCCGGTGTTGTGGTCTGTCTTCTGTGGTGTATCATGGTTGGGAGGGTAAATGCTCGGAGATATTAGCTACACGAAGCTACTCTAAAATCCGAGGGTAAAGAAAGATATATGATATGATATTATGATATGAGGCAGCGTTGTCGAGTGATCGAAACGTTAGAGTTTTTGCGGGTATCAAGTAAATTTTGTAAAATTTGGCAAGTATCCTTTTGGTTGCGTGTGAGAAGAACGATAAGCCGGGAAGAAAGCCTCTTCCTTATTTACAATTATGACTGAAAAAATCGCGAACACTTTCGATTCTTTATTTCAAATGGTTAGACTCTCTAGTCTTCTCGGATAAGGACGATAAGCCGGAGGTGCCGTCTCATAACCCTTCAATGTTCATAATTCTGTGGGACGTAAAAGAACCCACACACTTGTCGCAAAGAGTAGGGCATGTAGTTCCCGGTGTTGTGGTCTGTCTTCTGTGGTGTATCATGGTTGGGAGGGTAAATGCTGGGAGATATTAGCTACACCAAGCTACTCTAAAATCCGAGGGTAAAGAAAGATATATGATATGATATTATGATATGAGGCAGCGTTGTCGAGTGATCGAAACGTTAGATTTTTTGCCGGTATCAAGTAAATTTTCTAAAATTTGGCAAGTATCCATTTGGTTGCGTGTGAGAAGAACGATAAGCCGGGAAGAAAGCCTCTTTCTTATTTACAATTATGACTGAAAAAATCGCGAACACTTTCGATTCTTTATTTCAAAAAGAGAAAATGAAACCGAAAATAACGCCGTACACTTTCAATCCTATAGCATAAAAATCAAACTTTCCTGGAAGAGGGGGGAAGAGTGGGAGGGTAATCTACAGACCCCTACCCCCTCCCTGCGGCATTCTTGGCCCCTTCCACTTGGGTTTCCGCTAACACTAATTGGAGTACTTTCCCAATGGCATTCGCGACCCCACAAGCTTTAAGTTTCAGATTCCACCAATAGACTCCATGAATAGGCTTTTCACCAAAAACCCACATCTGATCTGAACCTGTTCCAATTTCCTCTCAGTCTGTCGTTTTATTTGCCAGTGCAGAGCTCGGAAACGGGGTCAGTCGACCACCCGTGTCGACTACTATGTGCTTCCCTGTTTCAGATCACTTTTCTGCTTCCAAGATCTCGAAATTTCGGGTGGGCGAATTGCGTGCCATAATCCCCTGGATATCTTCAGAAGGAAGGAAGAACTTTGCAAAAATGTTTTTTATGTTGTGGTCTTAAGAAATGGTAACAATAGAAACTAGAATAGTAGTACCTTAGTTTCACAACTACCAATTTTTCGGGTACGAAATGTTTTTGTTTAACTCTCATCAGATGGCTTTTAGTTTATTCAGCCGACGGTGTTTTTCTGTGATTATCTGTACGATCTACACGTACTATCACTTTACAACTTGTCGTATCGAATACTGCCTAAATAATTATGTCAGTCACGCCCGTTTAGCAGTTTCTGCTATTAGCACTGAAGATGGATGAAGTTCAATCGAAACATGTACTAAATGTCTTGCTTGCATTAAAGCCGGAAAATCGTGTTTCTTCCACAACATAATTCCTTGTCTGCTCATCTGCTGACTTTCAATCCGGAAATGTTTGGAAACATGACCCAGATCTTTAATCCTAAAAACAGAACTGATAATGAGCTTTACAACCAACCGATTTATGCCCATCTTCGAAGCTCTGTTACAGTTTAAATATAACAGGTCCAGTTTTCTACACTGTGACAGTCATTTAGATAAAAAGTTACAGTACTTATTAATTAAGCTATTGCATCGCACAAGCCTCAGATAATATCAATATTAGTGAGATGGTATTTACAATGTAAACTGCTATTTGCACGCGTTCACATATATGCCATCCATCAATCAAAAGTATTTAAAAAAGTCAAATAGACTACTTACTGCACGACTGATAAAACAATGCGAAAATGTATATTCGCGATGTTTTATCACGTTGATTTTCTCTGATCCAACGCTATGCAAGACTTCGAAAGACTTATCGTCCACGGTTTTTGCAAAGGTTTTAAAACCTCAACTTTAATGGAAGTTAAGCAATTAACTAAACTTCTGACCGATCGGTCGATCCACGTTCAGTTCCAGACTCGGCATCGTCTTCATATGAGTTGAGTTTACTGGTGCTCTACTCTTTTCGAGAAGCTTTTCTTTCGTAAGAAGGAAGGGGGGATTATTATTTTCCCACAAAAAGCAACCTTTGATTAATTTGATATGCTGCTGACCCAATAATTAGCGGTCATTTGTTGTTTATATAAGCAGAGTTTATTTGATTTTGGCTATAAGCTTACGAGCTCCCTCTTTCTTCAAGACTTGGAATTTCGTGCTAAGAGCGAGCCATAGCTTATATTATGCGGCTTTAAACGCAATTTCTAAAGCGCCTTAAAGAAGTTTATATTACTTAATCTACCTATAAGTTCAAAGGTCTAAGTTTGATTTAATCTTCATAATTAATGATCAAGATTGAGATTTGCACTTTAGTTCAATTTTCGCCGTCCAGTACATGCTGTGAAATACAAATCAAATTTGACAGTTTGGACTGATGTATCCTGCAAAAAACAACTCAGCTAAGGAATCTAAAAGATGACAATTTAGTGTTTGGAAAAGTGTCAAATTCTGAGAAAGTCTCAAGCCATCTCGATTGACATTAATGACGTACTCCGAATTAAGGTCTGGCATAGGCACCAATTAAAATTAAGAATGTTCGGGGGATGATTTTATGTTCTTTTTCTTTCGATTTTCTCTCGTTTGGTTTCAGTCATAGGGGATTTTTTCAAGCAATATTATTAATTAAAGCTACTCTTGAATCATCCTCAATTTCCATATGGAGACTGATAAGCTGTCAAGTGTCTTCTAACGTGTGCGGACATGATTGTATGGCGGAAATTTCAATAAACATCTACTTTCATAAAAGAAATGGAATTCTCCAGCTGAAATTTTAATGAAACAAGACAGTTTGAAAAAATACGAGAGGTTAACTCATTGGAATGTTCAATTGGCCTTTTTTGGAATTAAAATATCCATAGAATTCAATTAGCAGATAAGAAAACAAGTGCAGAGTTGATCCAAAATTCCCAAAGAAGAAAAAATGTAGAGCCTAATTACTCTGTCTTTCTATTAAAAATAGAGTTTATAAACAAAAATGAGGTGTTTAAAACCCGAAATTTGTTCTGGCCTTCCCTACGCTAGCTACGCAGAACATTCTTAACCCAGACCCTCGTTGCATATATATTTTGGTCACTTGCTAAACTTGGGCTACCTGTGCCTTTATAAAGGCCATCAGCTCTGATAACAAAAACCCACGAAGGTTTGAAGTTTACTTTCACTGAAGTTTACAATGTTCAATTGATATAAGAGGAAAGAATAATCTAAAGCTAGTTGTGTGAAGTGTCCGCCAGATAACAAGAAGAAGAAAGAACTTTTATCATCAACCGATACTGAAAGAGGTCAAACGTTATTGCACGAGCATATCATTTTGCAGATTATCCTGAAAAAAATCATAAAAAAACATTACTTCTTCCGAGTCCAAAGATTGTTAATAACAAGTCAAGGCACACCATGCATAAAACACGTGAGTTCACAGGAGCTCTCTGTAAAATCTGGATAGAGATTCCTTTATGACGTCGTCTCTTAAATGACCAACTACAAAGACACTTGTTTAAAAAAAGGTTTAATGAAAAACTATCATCAAGTCTTTGACGTGCATGTCGATTTCTGTCAGGGCTTTTCAAAAATCTGTTTGTCTCTTGGACTCAAAGCTGTTTGATCAAAGGTTATCAAGAACTATTTTTTTAGTTTCCGAGAATTTCATCAAGATGCAGATTTAATTTCTTTGTTGTTGACCCTTGCTCTACTATAAATACCCGAGGTATATTTGGAAAAGCCTTGTTGGACGCGTAGCCGGGTTCGCAGCAAGATGAAAGTTTTCGCTCTTCTCTTGTTTGCCGGAGTTTCGCTTGCAGCTTTTCGAGGTACGTCATTTCGTTGTTCCTAAATATTAACACATTCACTATTTCTTAATTAATTAAACATTAGAGGGACGAGCCCTTCGGAAAACTTGAGAATTAAAGTACATGGGTCCTTTGCGAAAGTAGTTCTCCAAAATGGTAGGACAATATAACAGACTGAGGAAGTACTTGAATGCGGAACAATATCTCTCTGTACACAAGAGGATTTTACTGAGGAAAACACCAGGGGCACCCAACGATAATCTTCGGTGAATTACGTGTTCGGGAGAGTAAAACTTTACTAAGAATTTCGGTTCTACGTTGGCAAACAGCTACAGATTTATTTACTAATACGTCACCTAAAAGGTTCGCCACCAGGGAAAAGTAGTCCCTTACGTTTGCGGAAGGGGTATTTTTGCAATTTTTGGCACTTACAAAGGTCACCTACCATTTTCGGGTGAGCAAATGGTTCAGTTGGAAGCTCTGAGAAGGTAACGATCAGCTAGCAATTTCTGAAATGAAGATATAATTCCCTAAAATTTTCGGACACTTCAATTTTCAGCTAAGATATCCGAACGGATCAAATTCTTCTAGGTGATAAAAAATCTCTTTAGACAGTCTTTATACATTACAAGGAGCCTAGAAACGTCTCCCAAAGGCTTTTGGCTTAATTTATTCGTTGGGTGCTCTTGCAACATGCAAAAGTGAGATGTAAGACTTCATGGGAGGCCGAAGAAAGTTCGCTCACGCAAAAAAGTAAGAATGAGTTTATTATAGGGTGGCGACAAGCATGGAAAAGTTGGCGTTAAGAACTGAAGGCAGCCACATCAAACAAGTTATGCAATCCTCCCAAAAATTCAGTCCAATGCCTTGATTGTGTTCACTGCGCCATGATAGGTTTATCTCGACAGATACACTACATAGTAATGCAACTAGTTAAGTGAAATAAGAGATCATAGATATCAACTAAAATTACAGTTAATGGGTATAATTTTCTCATTCTTCAACGGTGAAAACAACTTAGAGAGAGAAAATTGAGAGCTTGAATACTTCGTTTTTGCAACTTATAAAAATGTCGAGTTTTTCTACTCGACAACCTTTTGTAACGTTTCCTGAGTAAAAACCTCAGCTCGTATCTTAAATTGCATAGCTCTTAGCCCCGTTGCGTTTGTGTGCGGAAACGTTTAAAAAAGCAAGCTATATCACGCTTCACAGTTTTATTAACTTCCGGTGCTTTTCTTTGGTAGAAAACAAGAACTACCTCGCGCCTCCATCTGACAATAACTTAATGAATTAATCAATTTTTCACTGATCTGGGCCGTAGCCATGAACCTGAGCTTCAAAGAAATATTTTAGAATCGTTTAATCTTTACGTGGCTCACTTTTCTTTCTCAGCAGAAACTTCATAACATAAAAACAATCATGTCAGCTATATTCCCTTTTGATGATGATTTCTTTCCTAGGTGAAGAAGGGCTAAAAGTTTCAGCGGACCTGCACCTCAAAGGTAAAGAAAGACACGCCCTTTCTGCGTAACCATAGTCAAATTTGAGAACTTCGGTCATCATCAAAGGAGCTAAATTAATGCACAGCTAATTAACTGATTTATAGTTCGATAAACTCGAAATGAAGATTCATTGCATTATGTTATTATATCACCTTTATCATTAACTCCATCATTTGATCTAGCTGTTTCACTTAGTTCCCTTCTCATCGCACTGAGGCTTTGTACAATCTGATTGAAGACAACCGTGAATATGTATCTTGGAGCCTCTTGATCTATATGCTGATCTAGCCTTAATTTAATTCCAATTCATTTGAGGCTGTATAGTCTCCGTGAAACTGGTTTTCAATGTTGGAGTCGACATTAGCTTAAAAAGTTAAGAAGCTTACGGATTAAAAGGGAGGATCTAAAATTAAATACGATGAAGATGTTTGGCCTTTTTCTCGGGGGTTGAAGCAAGAATAATTGGGTGTTCATGCCATTATTCCTGCTGGAAAATTTTCGCTATTCCATTATTCAATTAAAAAAGAATTCATTGTTCTGTTAAAAAAATCTACTTATTCCGGTCGACAAATCGATTATTCCACAAGGAAGTCATTATTCCGTTAGTTTCGCTCCACAAGATTTCCGTTCCATTAGTCTTCTTCATCCTGCGACTTTCTCCCTTGACTGAAATAGAGAAAGGAAACTGCGAGTCTAACTCCATCTTATCACAAATCACACTTGACCTCGCTTCCTAATTCAACTGATTCCCACACAGTGAGACAAGTTCTATTTGCTAAATAAACTGCCTAAGAACAAATAAAGAAAGGAAATTCCTCAAAAGTATAAGGTATCTTGTTTTCGCGGTGTGGACTAAATTGTTTCACACCAATTCTGCCAATTCTGGAAAAAGATGAATATCAATGATTCGACCTGAGAAAATCGTATCTTTATCTTAGCAGAACGGTAGAATTGTGCAATTTTTCATTATCCTGAAGTAATAACGGGCCAAGGATATATAGGCGAAGTTCATACAACAAAGAAGCCTTTCTTTCTCATTTCGCAATTCTAGGAAAGCCAGTGAACTCGGGAATTTGTAACTCAAGCAGGGATAATTCGTAACACCCACTTGTCCTTTTGAGAGCAGCGTTGAAAAAATGAAAAGAATCACCTTTTACTAATACACTCTTTTTTTTATAACGGAATGTCTAAGTTTTTGGCAGAGGCTGTCGTGAACGTTCTTAATTTTTTTGCGATTTCTGCGCAGCTCAATGAAAACGTTCTTTAACAACATGTTCATAAACTGACGTTGCGTGGTATACTCAGTTCAACTACAAACTGAGTTCAGTATATCATCCAATAAGGAATTAAACCACGTTGTTAATGTTGCCAAAATGCTCCGAAGTATTTGAATTAATTGTCCTGTTAATTAGACCACAGGGTAACATTTCTTTCGAGGCCTTATGCGTCCCATGGCGCAAAAAGGACTGATGATGATGATGATGATGAAACATTTCTTTCACCTGTTATTTTTACTACTCACAAAAGAAGCAAGTGCAGTGAGCATTTCTGACTCTCAGCCTGGGTATGTTCTGAAAACTTCGATAAGAACTTAGCTTGACCTGATTCTTATAAAAAGGTTCTTATTAATTTAAGACAGAGCGTTTCAATTTCCTTCACCTTTCCAACCTTTCAACGCACTTGCAGTGGCATGTTATTTCTTCAGCGGTATGCCGGACACTTCAAAGTTGTTCATTTCCGCTGTGCGTGTCTTGGACCTCGTCATTAGCGGTTTATCAATTGACTGGTTTGTTTCTCCATGGTTCCAATCCACTTAATCCACATCGGATTAAATTTTAAGCCTTTTAACAAATCCGCATTTAATCACAATCTTTGTTTTTCAATTTCCGCCGGTTAATTATTGAGTCACGTGAGGCTGTAAACCGAAAGAGAGATTTATTCTAAAAAAATACATTTTGTTATTCTCATAAAGAAGTGCTTTGGATAACACTTCACTATTTTCAAGAATAAGTGTAGTGTTCATGAAAGGGATATGGACAAGATTGACGTTCCCAATTCGTAGGGTTGAGATTTAAGACTTTTAACAAATTGCAGGTTTACTTAACGACCAAAAATTAAACTGATTAATAAGAAATGCTACTGTTCTGCTCGAACAAAGGAAATCGATCGAAATTGAAAA
Organism: Montipora foliosa; assembly: GCF_036669935.1. Taxonomy (NCBI): domain Eukaryota; kingdom Metazoa; phylum Cnidaria; class Anthozoa; order Scleractinia; family Acroporidae; genus Montipora; species Montipora foliosa. The sequence goes on along the minus strand of NC_090878.1, from coordinate 10,604,775 downwards.
TTGATCCTCTTGCCAGAACCAGTGTGGACCTAAGCATCCGGTTTTAGTTTACCACTCGAAAACGAGCTTCTCTTCTTTTCCTGTTGACAATTCCGACGGGTAGGGTGGGGTGGCACTGTCATTGGACGAACCTACATTTGCCCGAGCAACTCAATCACTTCCTCCTTCTCGTAACAATGCAGTTGTTGAATATCTTCTAGGATACCAGCCGTTAAACACCTACAAGTATCAATATGAGGCTTGCCTGACCAGTGGATTTCCGGACACCGAGCAGCAATACGCAGGATTGAAGATCGTCTGTGATACGGAGTTTTACTTTGGAGGAGACGACTCGGCTTTTCTTAAGGTAAATATGCTAGGGTATCCAAAATCCAATATTTTTATCACGGTCAGTTTTAAACGCAGACTGCAGACAGCAGACCGGGGGTAAAATGCAGACTGAGGTTATAACGTAACTGTTGAACAAGCCCAAACCCATTAGAAATGCTAACAGTTATGCCTAAATATTGTTTTAGGCCTAAGTAGGCCTAATGTTAGCATTTCTTAGGGGTTTGGGCTTTTTCAACAGTTACATTATAACCTCAGTATGCATTTTACCCCTGGTCTGCAGTTCGCGGTCTACATTTTTTATCATACATGAAAACTTCATATAAAGAGGGAGGACTGGGGATAGCGTCCACTTGATCCCCAAACGGGACGGGATTGTAATATCAAGATGGCGGATGTCTTCCCTATGCGATCCTTGCGGAAAAAATGCTTCCCACCGCGATCCTGAAGCATCTTGTTGCGAAAACGGGTAAAAATGATCATATTTTTAAAGTTCTAGCCGTGTATCAGCGTTTTGAACGTGCATTCCGTTCTACATGATGTTTTTAAGAAGCTATAAATCCCCCCAGGTCCTATGGATAAGGTCCAGGTCCCGCATAATTGGTATGTTTCTATTGGTTATCATGGTAGGAATCCTTAGGGAAACTACTGAATACCCTGCCACCATTTTTAGCATTCAGAGGCGTTTTCTGAAGAATGAGACGATGAGATGATTGTTTTACCTTTTTATATGCAAATAAGTGGTGGGTATTTAGCAGTGAAGCTGAACGTGTTTTCAGAGAGTGCCGACAAAAAATCTGCGGCGAAGGAATCTTAGTCCTCCATTGCCCAGGGTTGAATGATAAACGCATGTCCTATTTTTTTCTCCAGTCGTAGCTAATGTAGCCTATTTTTGTTCATGTTCGCTTTCTCGTGCGTAAGGCTTATTTTCATCGAGGAAAACATTGAAAATTCTGATGTTGAGATTGTCAGGTTTTGTCACAGGCAACCCAGTCAACGTAAGGATTTGTAGGGTTTATGTGGGAAACATGAAATGCTGAAAAAAATCGGCTAATCCTAGTTTACAGCAACAAAAGTAAATAAAATAAACTTGTACTTTTATTGCACCTTGTGTCCCAAGTGAGTTAATTTGAGACGTTCTGGGCTAGTTATGAAATTTGCTCCTATTCTTCATTAAAAGAAGACAAGACTGGAGAATCAGAACTTCTGAAGCCAGTGATCATTCCGCGGTCGAGGACGATTTAATCCGAAAAATTGCCTTGATTCGGCCTTTTGTCCACTCTCACATGAAGATTGATAAAAAAAATTATATAGCAAAAAGCCCCAGAGTCCAAAAACAATTTCCACATGCTTAAAGAACAACCCATTTTTCACAAAGGATCCACCACTTTTTCCCGCTTAAAAGAGTGTTTTGGATTCATACGTGACTTGACCGTTGGAGGCAATGGCTTAGCAGTCTGGCCTGGTGACAGTTTCACTTCTCTCTAGGGGTAGGAATCCAAGATCAAACTTCGTCAATCTGGAACTTTCTCTAGTCCTACAAATCATAACATTGACTGTGCATTTGAATTATGAGTTTGGGTTGCTTATTGGTTTTGTCACCTCAGATATTGTACAATCAGTATAATTTATTGTGCCCATCATATCGGCCCTTCAGGGTAGACAGGGTTCCCAGTTTACATTTAAAAAAAAAAAAAACCTCTTAGGGGTTCTCCTCCCCTTAACTCCTTTCACCATTAGGTAGACCTATAAAGCGAGTTTGAAAAAGCAGATTGAACATTTGGGGCCGGTTGTTCAAAGCCTGGTTAGCGCTAACCGTTGGTTAAGAGGTATCAAAACCTATAGGTTTCCATGGTATTTAACGCTGGTTAGCACTAATCATGCTTCGAGCAACCCGGGCTTGGTCGCTAACTAAGTTGAACTCACCTAATTGCTATTAACACTATGCATGTTCTTCTGCCCTTCACATTTTTTTTAATTCGGAGTTTCCTTGGGTAATAAGTGAAGTCTCAGGCAGCTCACTTTAAGGATGTAAAAGAAATAATTCAAACTACATGTAAACAGAACATGGTAAATTATGTTGACTGGTGGATGGCAAACCAGTTGGCTTAATATACCAGACATGTTAAAGTTGAATTTGGGAGCTCCGAAAGAAATTATGCAGCAAGTTCAAATCCCATGCCCCAACTTTTTGATCACATTGCCACTTGAACTTGAACTTGTAAACACGTATTCATGCATTTTTTGCAGATCAAGAATCCTCAACTTTTTGAGGTGAATGGCACATCTGAGAGCTGCAGTTCGGAGTCGCTTAAGATCTCCCCAGTGACAGAGGAACTAGCTCCTTTGCTTGAAAAACCGATCAAATTTCAGTACAGAGATGGCAACGTTAACAGCATCTACTGCAATGATGATGAGCCAGAGTATGTTCTCAACATCAAACGTGGAATCTTGTCCCTTATCAACCACAACTTCACCAGGCCTGAGGAAGATGACGTTGAGCCAAGAATGTATAAGAACTGGGAGGTAATGATTAAAGTAATGGCGGATTTGATGTGAGACTAACACTAGAACTTAATTCACACAATCTGGGGAAAAACGGCCACAATCACCCTGCACCATTTGGAGCAATGCTTGCAGTGAATATTAAGTATTTAGGAGCAGGGATGATGCAGTTGTGAATTCAAAGAAGTCGCTCGCCTCCCACCAATGTGGGCTGGGTTTGATTCTCAGACTCAGTGTCATATGTGGGTTGAGTTTGTTGGTTTTCTACTCTGCACCGAGAGGTTTTTCTCTGGGTGCTCCGGTTTTCCCTTTTCCTCAAAAACCAACATTTGCCTTCATATGTGTTTTTTTGATTTCATTTGATTTCTGTTCCTTGTCCCAACTTAGTGCTCTAACTCTCAATACACTTGACACTTAAATGAAGTTCGTTATCATTATTTTAATTATTGTTATTGACAATGACAATGATGTTGTTCAGAAGAACACCAACCACAATGACAAGGACAGCTACAACACTCAGTGGTGGATCTAGGAATTGAGAGAATCAAAGTATATACACTCTGACTGACAAAAGTCCACACCCCAGTTGTTCAAAGGGTGGATAGGGCTATCCACTGGATAACTCAATTAGTTTTGCTAGTGTTTATCTGCTGGATAGTGATTTGTCCGGTTGATAGCGTTATCCACCTTTTGAACAACCAAGGCCAGACAGTTTAAGTTTCCATTTTGACTTTGTTTTTGTTTTGCATTGATAAAAAATGTTCATGTCAGGTAAACAGTATCTGTTCCTGCAGAGATAGAATACAATAAAAAGCAGATAAATACAGAAAAAAGGAACCAAAATACTCCCCACCCCCCCCCCCCTCGATCTACCCCTGACAGTACTGATGACATTTAATGATGATATAACGGTTCTGTTGACTCACTGTGAAGCGAATGGCTCCAAAATGCCATTAATAATAATTGGATATGGATTTAGCTTATATGGATTTAAAAAAAAAGTTCTCACTCCTTTTCTAATGCAGTATGGGTCGTATGGACTGTGTGAAAACTTGTTCGATGTACAACACCTGACTCTGCCTGAAACAAGCAACATTGGTGAAATGAGGATCTCCAAAATTCTAAACCTGGAAAGCTGCAAAGAAAAACCATATGTCATGGCTAACGGGAACACTGGCATTCGATGCTTGAACAACAGTTGTAACATCATTGATAAGGTAAAGTAAACTTGAATGCTGCTGATGTTTTAATGAGCAGGTACCAAACACAGGTTACAGGTCACAGGTCTTGTTCACAGGTCTCTGTGTTACCAATACAGAAACAAACCTAAACATTCATTACAGCTTTCCTTCGGCCTACATGTAAAAACAACAAAGAATCACTTCAGTGAACTTCAGTGGTCATTGGCAACAAAACTACAGCATTATTTTTTGGTTTTCATTGATGCAACCTCCGTCTTTTAGTGTTTTGAAATTGGACTATGCCCCATTGGTTCATTGTCAATCAAATGCACACACACTCATTGATTAACTTTTTAACCCCCTGTTACATGACATGTCACTAAAGTGTACCTAATTAGTTGCACACATAAGGGAGCCAGGATGGCTTAGTGCAGTTATCAACTGTGCGTTCCACCTCTGCGACCCTGGGTTACAACTCTCCGCTCCGAGGTTCCATGTGGGCTGTCAGTTTCAGTCTATCTCAATCTGACTCCGTGGGTTTTTCTTTTAGTTCTCCAGTTTTCTTTCCCTCATCAAAATCAATTCTCAGTACATCTGGCTGTAGGCGGATACCCTCAATAGGGATAACCTCTGCTATCCTTACCTTTCATTGAATTGAATGAATAAAGCTGGTTTTACTTACAATCAAATTTGACATCCAACACAAAGTGTCCCTTTAATTCTGAGCCTTTGTTGTACCTATTTCCAACAATAAGGTGAGGGTAAAGATTAGCGTTATTTTTAGCTTCTAAGGGTAACTCCAACTGTTTATCCTTACTGGAGGGGCAGTATTTGGGAGGCACTTTTTGATGTTAATTTTCCGTATTCCGAGACACGAGTGATGTTGAATATGGTGAAAAGAGCAAGGGGACACTCCGTGACGTTTATATAGAAATTCCCATGCATCTATTTAGGAGCATTTATGGACATATCTCCATGTTGTCGACAGAAGCTAGCAAGATGTGGTGCTCAGAAACATTACAGAGCAACAGGGTTGATTACCTGGATGTTAACGGCATGACTATCCTGGGGGTGGGGTGGAGGGTAGGGTTGAGGGGAAGGGGTGGGGATAGAGGGTGAAGGGTACTAGACACACGCTAACACCAACCCGGTGTGGCAAACACATCACACATGGGCACAACCATTTCACCCGGTCAATTAGCAGCCATGGACAGCTGTTTCGGCCTTTTGGGCCTCATCAGCATGGCGTAGCTAACATACCAGACTGGGCTAAATGGTTGTGCACATGCATGATGTGTTGGCCACACTGGGCTGCTGTAAGCATGTGTCACCTTGCTTGTATTGTTATAGCTGAAACAACCCAGACCTTTTTTAATGCTAACCTTTAAGGCTTAAACACTAGATAATGACTAGACCTAAGGTTATCATTTTTGTAAAGGTTTTGGTTGTTTCAGCTATAGTACCTCTCACCCCTGGAATAGCCATGCTGGAACATTAACACAATATATGTAGCATCATGAAAATTAATGTGTCGCAATATTATCTGTTTCCTCTTTAGCCCTTGAAGATCTCCATAACTACAGCATGCGATATGTTAGGAAAGGAAAGCAACTTTATGGTTAGGATGTGTGAGACAGTGAGCAACTATGTCTACGCACCAACACAGATGAAGGGCAGTGCAGCAACCATGGTCAAGTAAGTTTCGGTATTATTCACTGTCTATTTGAGCCAACTTGGCTATTTACTTTGAGACTGAATACTTGCAGTTTGATTAACGTAAGTGCAATTAGTCTTGCATGGTTCATTTGCAAAGCTCTTAAATATTTGCTGACATTAAAAGTTCTTGATTAAGCTCTGTCTTGTGATTAGGCTCAGAAGATTAACATCTTCAAGAAATAATAAGTCATTGGGGACTGGAGTGAGGAGTAAGCCAGTGAGCCATGGAGTCATGCAAGTCGTGCAATCCAACACGGCGAGCAATGCGTGTCAACATGCGAGTCACCCAGTTATTGAAAGCTAACCGTTTTAAAATGGGTGCTTAGACTTAAATACTGTTTTCAGTGCTATTTGAAATGGGTGCTTGGACTTGAATGCGAGACTCGCATAGCTGACATGACTCGCTGGCTTGCAGATTATCCAGCCCCGGAGGCTGCTTCAGGAGTGAAAATGAAAGTAAAAAACTTTATTTAAATTTGGTGGTAAAAAAATATGGCCCACTGAAGGCTAGTTGTTTAAAGCAAAATAGTTACAGGTAAAAATAATAATAACACAAAGAGGTCAATACAAATTATAACACCTGGTTACTAATTACAGCATTTCTAAAAGTCTTCAAAATAATATTGCATGAAGTTCTCATTTCATCCAAAGTATCAGCAATGTACTCACATTCTACCTTCTCCTCAGAAACCTAGGGATACTTACTGTAGCCACTAAGAATAAACTACGCTGTTCATCAGCCCATTCAGGAACCAATGCAGTCATCTTAGACAGGGGTTTCAATGACTTCTGAAATAACCGTCCATGATAGCCCATTGAAGTTTATGATAGTATTTTTAGTGAAAATCAAGGCAAACTAGCCGGCGGTGTGAGGCAAAGCAGGCGGCGGTATACCGCCGGTAACCGGCTTCTATTGAAACCTCTGCTTAGACATTAGGGGCTGGAAGCCATTGTTTATAAACCTCCTTCACCCAAGCTGCCTGCATTGGCGAGACAGTACATGTAGCTAATCACAAGATAGAGTAGGTAGTTATTAAGCACAACAATGTCACTCTTAGCAAGGAAATATTTACAGGGAACATAGTTTTGGAGGGATTTGAATGAGTTAAAATTGAACTGGATGAAAACTTATTCCAGAAATAGAAAGAGCATCTTTACTTTTATATTAGTAACCCTGCAAAGTTTCAGCATATCAGGTGTAATATCAGCTGAGAAAAAACGAAAAATGAGAAATTTACAGGCATTTGACTGTATGATTGTAACTGTTATGTTTGTAACTGTTACAATGACAAAAATTAATGTTAATGATGATCAGTAGGAACAAAAATTGAACATGTCAAATTTAATTGTACATAACATATTACCTTTTTCCTTCCAGTACTGGGTAGCTTATAAATACATTTAAATTTACGAAGGAACCTCAATAATTATATTAAGCTTATTATTTAGTGTGATCTCCAAAATGCATGTTAGAATTATTGCTCCATGACTGCCATGTGTGAATAATATTAATTATTTTTCCTCTTGCGATCAGGCAAACCATAAAATTCGTGGATGTTGAATTTGGATCTCAACAGGGTAAGTTGCTGAGACATTTTGTTTTTCTTTGAGTTTAGAGCTAATGCACTCACATTTTAATTGTTGAGTGGCAAGTGGCATGACTATTCCGGGGGTGGGGGGAAGGGGTGAGGGGTGAGGGGAAGGGGGTGGGGGGTTGAGGGGAAGGGGGTGGGGGGTTGAGGGGTTGAGGGGTAGGGGGTGGGGGGTTGAGGGGAAGGGGGTGGGGGTTGAGGGGGAAGGGGGGGTTGAGGGAAAGGGGTGGGGGCTGAGGGTTAGGGGGTGGGGGGTTGAGGGAAAGGGGGTGGGTGGTTGAGGGGTAGGGGGTGGGACGTAGGGGGTGAAGGGTATCTTAGCTGAAACAACCCAAACCTTTACAAAAATGCCAACCCTTAAGGGAGTCAGTCAAATTCTGGTTAACTTTGCCAGTCAAGCTGACAGAGTGCCACAACAGCTTGCGCCAATTACTGTGGCCCCTTTTTTACCCTCCCAACCATGATACACAACAGAAGACAGACCACAACACCGGGAACTACATGCCCTACTATTAGCGACGAGTGTGTGGGTTCTTTTACGTCCCACAGGATTATGAACATTGAAGGGTTGTAAGGCGGGGCCTATGGTTTATCGTCCTTACCCGAGAAGACTAGAGAGTCTAACCATTTACAGATGTCATTACAAAGGCAGCACCCTCTCCTCAGTTATTTAAAGACCCTGAGTGTTGGTCCAGCTGGAGTTGAACTCACGACCTCCCGCGTGACAGCCCGGTGCTCAGCCAACTGAGCCACCGGTGTGCGGTATATACAACAAAATTTAAAACTTTGGGGATATGCAGTGTTTTTTGTTTATTGTGCAAATGCAGGGGTTTATAAAGGGCCTTGCTAGATTGCACCAGGCAAGCTGGAAATGTGGCAAAATGCCCATTAGCAAAGCTTGGATGTCCTCCTGTACTTGGAAAACCTTAAGGAAATCTCTGCTTATGGAAGCTGCATAGTTGAGAATGACGCATTTAAAAGGCAGGTATAAAAGTCGGAGCAGATCAACTCGGATCGCTCATCTCGTATCAACATAAAAAAAAGACAAGGACTCGGGAAATCACCCTAGCGCTAATCTTAAAGCTAACCTTGGTGAAATTTGGGCAAACGTCGAATAGTTTTGGCTTACAAAACCGTTTTTCACTTGATCTGAGGTGAGCGATCTGAGTTGATCCGGTCCGACATTTATACCTGCCTGCATTTAAATGACTAGAAAATTCAATACTTAGTTTAGTGTGTTTGGAGCAAACGAGGTAAAATCGTCCTTCTTTTAGAAGACTTTAGAGTCAAGTATTAAGTACTACATTGTATGTTCCAGCATTTCATCCGTGGAAGTGTTGACTTATTCTACCTTTGATAGAACAGGAATAACAACTCTGACCTTTGATAACACAACAATCTTTATTCTGAAACGTCCGCCACTTCTTCCTGCAACTCACTTACTGACACGGCCCACTGTCACTCACTGACAGTACCTCAGGCTTGAGATACAGTGGTCCCACCAATGGGTTTAATTCAAGATGTCTCTTTAAACTTGTGGTAGGTAATGAACAGGCCTCCCACAACTCTACATAGAGCGGTTTTCAATTGAGTGTCGAAAGTAATTAGCGAATTACTTTAGGTTTGCATTACTTCGCTCAGTGATTGGTTGAAAGTTCTCGCGCCACTTTTTCCACCAATTAGAAGTGAAACCACAACCAATCGTGGCTCGCGCTCGCACATTTTCCCGTGCTTTGTGTCGGCTATGTGTAATTACTTCGAGTTTTGATTGGTTTACTGGATTGTCTCCGTCCTTTTCGATTGGCCAAAGTAATTACTTTGGTTTTGGTTTACGACACTCATTTCAAAAACTGCACTAATACTACTAATATAATTATAATTATATTATAGTTATTGCTTTGTAAAACGTCTCGCCTTATATTGTACTTTTTATAGTTCGTTACATTTTTGTCTATGGCTTCTTTAGATCCAATTGTTGGCGAGGTTCCACACAAATTAAGAATGACAAATGATGATGACAATGACAAACCATTGACCAACAGGCAAAAGACTGAGTATGTGACAAAGGTGAGTGTCTCTTTAATCCGATTCACATAATGGGCCTTATTCACGCGGCGACCATATTGGCAATAGACAATAGATTTCGTATCCCGAGCCTCGAGTTGAAATGTTTGGGAACGAGGTTCCAGTGCGCAAAAACAAAAGTTTTCACTCCCCCTGGACTCAACATGGCTGCCTTGTGATTATAAGGCCTATACTCCTTCATGTTTGTAAGCATCACTTCTGCCCTTTTAAGACTACAGTAACTTCAAACCTTCCGGGGCTACTTTTGCACAATTTTTTCGTTCAGTTGAATTCATCATCATCATCATCATCGTTGTTGCCATCATTATGATCATTGTAACCATCTATATCATCATCAGCATCACCAGCATCATCATCATCGTTGTCATTATCATTGTCAGCAGCCTCATCATCATCATCATCATCATTGTTATCAGCATCAATAGCATCAACATCATCGTTGTCATTATCATTGTCAGCAGCCTCATCATCATCATCATCATCATTGTTATCAGCATCAATAGCATCAACATCATCGTTGTCATTATCATTGTCAGCAGCCTCATCATCATCATCATCATCGTTGTCATTATCATTGTCAGCAGCCTCATCATCATCATCATCATCATTGTTATCAGCATCATCAACATCATCATCATCGTTGTCATTATCATTGTCAGCAGCCTCATCATCATCATCATCATCATTGTTATCAGCATCAATAGCATCAACATCAGCGTTGTCATTATCATCATCAGCCTCACCATCGTCATCATCATTGTCATCTTTTTAATCTTCACCATAATCATCATCATCATCGTCGTAATTATCATTCTTGGCATCACCATCGTGGGCATCATCGTCATTATTATTGCCGTCATCATCATGATCATCGTTACCACAATAATTCTAAATCTGGCTTATAAAGTTTTAAGAATAGTGACAATGATCCCTGACTTTCAGTTCAGGAGTCAATCTGTCTTGGTTGTCTTTGTATCTTAACCTGCTTCAAACCACTTATTTCAGTGGTCAGGCCCTAGTTGTTCAAAAGGTGGATAACGCTATCCACCGGATAAGTCACTATCCACTGGAGAGCGCAATTGGTTTTGCTATGACTTATCCACAAGATGTTGATTTATCCGGCAGATAGCGCTATCCATCGCTCGAAAAAACTGGGGCCTGAAGATTAAATCAAATGAATAGCGGTTCACAGCTCTGATTTCATTGCTTCAAGGACAATGTCGAAGCTCTGTTTTGTTTCCTGTTTCAACACAGAGCAGACAGTTTTGTTGCAAACTCGGTTGGCACAAACATCATATATAGGTTGAATTTTGGTCAAGTTTGTTTTCTTTGAGGTATGCTTAGTAATTATAGAGCAGATGTAATGTTGAGGTTTTTGATGGGAAGAAAAAACGGAGACATTTCGTGATGCCTGCCAAAATTGGCTTGCGTCTCGTTTCGTGCGTTTCTGGACTAATATACATGAAAGAGTTTCAGCGCATTGATTGGCTGAGAGCATGTCAATCAATTCCAAACAGAGTGCAGAAAAGTGAAATTAGTGCAATAAGGTGAAATTTTGATAGCCAATCGAATGTGAGCCCTGGATGGCGCAACTCATGGCGTAATTTTTGCATGATAGACGTGTGTTGCTTCTGCTTAAGTTAACCATAACAAGTTTTTTCACGTATAGTACTAAGCACTAGACTACAAATTGTAGTTGCCCATACTGTAATGTCCCATTTCCGAGTTGCTGCATGCCTCAGTTTCAAAGCGAGTCCTGGCCGGTGCACAACCATTCAAATGGAAATGAGTTGCGTATTCTTATCCAAATCAAACTCGTTTCTCTTACAATAGTTGAGCAGCAAGACTCACTTCGAAAGCGAGACAAACAGCAACTCGGAAATGGCCCATTTTGTGCATATTTGAAAAAAATTACTTGTACTTAGTTATTCAAAATTGCACTCGAAATCATGCGATTACCTATACAGAGAACAGAGTGTTAATTCCTTGGATACTTGTTTTGTTTTGTTTTTGGTTTAACAGTACCTCTCTTTTGCAGATAATCGATCTCATCAAGCTTCTAATCAAGAATGTGAATCAAAAAGAATGGAAAGCCTATAAGTTCACTACTTTGGTGGAGATGTTGCAGAAAGTGGATAGGGGTACTTTGGATGATATCTGGGTCAAGTGCTTGAAAGATGAGCAGCTCAGGTGGGTGCTAGCTTAACCCTTCAACTGGACAAAGTCCATTTGATTTGTCTTTTTGGTTAACCAGAGAACAGTTTGAAGAGTACAAAGTGTATTGTTATATAGGTCAGTTTTTTCCCCCAGCAGGGCGCGCTCTCATTGGCTACTTCGAGGTCACATGACATCTAACAAAAAAACTGTTTCCCGCCAAAAGTCTCTGAGCGGGCAACAGTGCAAAATCTATGACGTCAGATGGTAACAGTGCACTGTTACCCACGAATGTTGACCGACGACCGCCGTTGTTGTTGCCATTGCACGTTTTTCTTTTTGTACTATATAACAAATCACTTAATGACTGGTCCCTCGGGAAACAAAATGAACTGTTTCCCGTGGGACCAGTCATTAAGTGTTTAATGTTTCAAGCAAACTGCCCAAGAGGGCCACCTACAGTATATACTTAATTGACTGCTCACCTCTAGCCGATGAAACAAATTATTGAAATAAACACAGCAATTTTTTTAAGAACTCCAACTGGGAAAAGACAGCGGTTTTCTATTTGCGGGTGTAGGCGACACCTTGAGTGGGCACTTCTCGTAACAATTTTTAAGAAAAGAGGGACTTGTGGATTGAGCACCAGACTAAAAAATAGACCTAAATAACCTGTTCAACTTGTTGAACGTTGTTGAATGAAATTGGTAAGGTAAAGTCTGCTTACGAGCCAAGTGGCCCATTAGGCCGGAGCTTATCCCGGTTTCTGTAACATGAAGTGACTAGGAGCATTTCTACTTCCCCCTGGATGGGGTGCCAGTCCATCGCAGGGTTACCCCCAGCATTAAATTCGCTGGTACCCATTTATACACCTGGGTGGAGAAAAGCACTGTGAGAGTAAAGTGTCTTGCCAAAGAACACAACACAATGTCTCCAGCCAGGGCCTGAACCCGGACCACTCGCTCCGGAGTCGAGCGCACTAATCCCCACCACGCCTCCCACAATGAAATAGAAATGAGTTCTATTCCGTTCAACAAGTTACCACTTGTTGAATGCTGCTAACCAATCGTTTTCCAGTCTTGCGTTCACATGATTTGGAAGGTTCAACGTCAAAACATATATACCAGTTTGAAGGGTTAGATTAGAGCAAGCCTTTCACAAGGCGGTATTGTGCTTCTCATTTGATTTCCCTGATGAATGATAAGTGGTGCTACTAAAGAAAGGAGCTCCTCGAAGGAAGTGTAATTTGAAAACGTTTATGTTTCGAAGTTCCGCCATCACGGTATAATATGCCCCAAACTTTAAGCACACTTCCTAAGTCATTCTCGAGTCCAAATAGCGCGTTTGTTTCTCTTTCTTTGCCGGCGCTTCAGGACTACTGTAACAAAGCCTGCAGTGCACAATAACAACAACCTTTGGTCATTCGCCATTTCCGAAATTCCAAAAGTGGAATGAATTCGTAGTTCTCGTTGAACAAAAGGTGAATGTGTTTATAGTCCTTCAACAAGTTGCATCGTTGTCATTTAACAGGCTGCGATATTTTTTGAGCTACAAACGTTGCACGATGTGGAACCGTATGTCATCAGCTTTAATTGCAAAATAGTACATGTATGTTTGGCTATGCAAGCTCGAAGAGGTCCATCCAGAAATTCTCTTTCTTCGATATTTTAAGCATATATCCAAAATCGAGACTAACCAAGAAAACGTTCCAAAGAAATTAGATCTTCTGGTACCTTATATGTGATCTTTGAAGACCCAAGTCTGCCAAGAATAATGACACTTTCCAGCCAAGTTTATTCGTCATTTGGAAACCCTAAGGGGCGAAAAGGATAATACAGGGTACATGTATTATCTCTAGTTTTATATGACCAACTGAAATGTTCAGAAATTGTTAATGTATTTCTTAAACAATAAAATGTGATCTTGACTAATAGAGTGGTTTTCAATTGAGTGTCGAAAGTAATTAGAGAATTACTTTGGTTTTGCATTTACTTCACTCAGTGATTGGTTTAAAGTTCTCGCGCCACTTTTTCAACCACTCAGAAGAGAAACCAAAACCAATCGTAGCTCGCGCGTGCACATTTTCCCGCGCTTTGTGTCGGCTACGTGTAATTACTTTGAGTTTTTATTGGTTTACTGGATTGTCTCCGTCCTTTTTGATTGGCCAAAGTAAGTACTTTGGTTTTGGGTTTACGACACTCATTTGAAAACCGCTCAATTAAACAGGTCAATAATGATATTTAATAAAAAATTGTCAAGTACTTGTGAAGAATTTAAATTTCGTGGCTGGTATGACGCGGCGTTTCGTCTCGGCCAAGAGACTCATCAGATACTTTTCGAATTCCAGCAAACTCGTTAAGCATCGCGCTCAAAGTCCCGTTCGCGAAGTCAAGATGTTAGCAGTCTGGCCTTCTATCGCAGAAGATAGAATAATGATATTGTTATATTAATGCAACCTAAGTCCACTCTTTTTTCTTTCCCTGCAGGCAGTGGCTCTTGGAAGCTCTTCGATATGTCTACAACGAAGCTTCGTTCGACTTTATTGCGGATAGAATCAAGTCGCAAGCATTGAACACAAAACAGGCAGTGTCAGTTCTTCTGGGCTTTGCATTCAACACCAATCCATCGGAGAAAATATGCCAGAACATCTCAGTAAGGGTCAATTAACGGTTATTAAGTGGCTAGGGAACAACCTCAATTTGACATATAAATGACATTACTTTCAAGAAGCAGAATGTTTATTTTGATGGAAACGTTTTTGATTTAACAGTCTGTATTTACTAAATTGATTTAATTAAAATAATTGAGAGAGAGCTGGGACAAGAATGTACACAACTCATGTACACAAGTACATACACAACTCATTTAGCATGCAGCACTACAGCCAGTTTCAAGCTTTCGGGTTATTTGGTGGGCTCAAACTCTTGCCAGGCAGGTCTGAAACACAAGACGGACCATGAAATGCGTGGTACCGTAGGCATACATGTTTACGAATGATTTGCCAACCAATTGTGTATGTTGGAACAGTTCATTTTAAGCTCTTATTCAAACATGCCAATACTGTATTATACAGTGTGTCCAAAAGGGGGCGCCATATTCTCTCGATCAACAAAAAACGGGGTTTGGGGCTTGCATGGCCAGTACTATCTATGGTAGAGGCATGGAAAGCTATCTGACTGGTACAGCAATTTGTTCATTAAAGGAAGCTTTTAATGACAATTTGTCGTTTGTGTGTGAAAAGAGTTATCTGTTGACAGTTTTATTTTAAAAACCTCCAGTTAGTTTTCTCACCCTGGTAATATCTTGTAAGGCTTCCGTCTCTGTGTTGCTGTTTGTAACTATCTCCATATTGGTTGATTAGTCCTGTTTGAATGATCTTTAACAAAAACAGAGGTTTGAAGTAACCCCTTTTATAGACTAAGCGCGTCTCCTTGTTTAACTAAACAACAAAATTTAAAGAAGAAAAAGGGGAAAAGGAAGAATTTTTTTTTTTATTACAGCAAGCACTTAAACAAATCCATGTGTGGAATTTGTCTTTTTACTTTGCATTTTTAAAGGGCGTTTTTTCACGAAGAATTTATTTTTAAAAAATGCTTTCAACTTTTACTTCGTAGGATCTGTGCCTCCATTCCATTGTGCAAGGAGATGAAACATTGAAGAAGACTTGCTATTTAACCCAAGGAGCTCTGATGCACGAATACTGCAGGAAGAGGGGCCCAGACTGTTTTGAACGTCAAGCACTTGTACGTAATCAATGATTCTGACCACAGTAACACAAGGCTAACAAAGTGATAGGTTTATGAAGTATGTCACTCAGTCATATATGCCATATGTGACTGAGTGAAATGCATTTCTCAACTAGTGCATCAGCTTGCAACCCGGAGGATTTGATAGAATATAAACAAGCGGAAGCTTCTTCGTACAACCATGTTAACAGGGAGCTTACGAAACGACGACACCGACGGCAACGACGACGCTACAAAACAATAGGTTTAGTGAGCAAAAACAATGGATCTGCACGCTCTGCACGTGCGTTTTACATTTTGGTACATTTCTCTGCCGTCATCTCCTAAATGACGACGTGAAATGATCAAATCCAAGGTTCTGTGGGAGACGTTAGCACATGACGATGAATTTTCAGTTCTCTCTACGCTTCCAACTCACTCATACCAGTTTAATTCCTCGACATTTACTACACATTTTTAACGCGAAACGACATGAAATAGTTTCGTAGTGATATGAATAACGCGAACTCGTATTTTAAAATGGAGTCCTCGTTGCCGTCGCCGTCCTCGTTTCGTAAGCTGCCTAACAAGCCTTGTAGACGTAACTTTAGTTTTTAGAAATCGCCCTATGTAAACGAACGGATTCCGGATCCCGAGTTGTGGATTCCGGATTCAGAACTCGCGGGTTCCGTCGAAATGGATCCTGGATGCCATCGAGATCTGTAAATTCTGGCGTCCTTACAATGGATTCCGGATTCCACGCTGTGGATTCTAGATTTCAAAGCCTTCAAATCGGGTGATAAAAGGAAAAATAGTAAGTGAATGCAAAGACTGACCAATATACAATGACATAACTCATACCTATGTCTACAACACCTTTAATGTTTATCTTTGGTCAGTTCATATCTGTAGACATATACAGTCAGTTTAGTGTTTGTTTAATTTCTATTAACAGGAACTGACAAACCGACTGCTTATTGCTGACTGCCAGGAGAAGATTAACCTTGTGAAGATGATCGGAAACTTTGGCCACAGATCGCTGTACCGACCTCTTCTGGACATCATTAAGGACACTGCGAACATGCTGGAGTTACGTGTCACAGCAGTTTATGCACTGAGACGAATTGCACCAAGAATTCCGCAGAAGGTGAGGGCAAAAGTATATTTAACAATTACTCTGTGAGGGCGTGCTGGATATGAAGTGATAGATAACGCGCCGAGATGGTTATAATCATTTTATATCCAGCAAGCCCGAGTCGAATAATTGTTTTTTTAATAACTCCAGGATCAACAACTCTTCCATGTTGATATTATTTAGCTTTGGTCGGCCATTTTTTTCTCAGAATTGCAAAAATGTTTTAAGCTCGCTTTATTGCTGACGCATTCCTTGACCATATTTGGTACAGCAGGTATATGAACTGACAACCTGTGTGTGGCGAGCCAATGAAAATAGTAGTGGTGTACGACCCTTCACGTACCTTTTGACGAGTATAATTGGAGCGTTCTGATTGGTGGATAAAAATTTGGGCGGGAAATTCAAACGTACGTTAGGCAGCGTTTGGCGGGAAATCCAAAATTCAAAGGATGACGTCAAAAACACGTGAAACCTCCCTTTCTGTGAAACCTCAGGAAACAGGTTGGGTTGTTTTGTGTACCATATTGGAAAAAAATATAGCGGTCAGGAAATCCAAAGTTGGAGTGTCACACACGGGGATGGACCGAGAGGCCCTTCGCGGTAAAAAATGGAAACAAGACAGGATTTTTTTTACGAATCAAACGGTTTAATGACAACAAAAAGAAAAGTATGTACAGACGGTAACGTGTGAGGCCAGCTGGTGCTCGCCTCTTTAGCACACAAGGAAATAAGGAAACTTGAGAATTGAAATGCTAAAAAACGAAGGTAAAAAATACTGGAGAGTACATCCCCATAAGGGCAACCACTCCCCCGAGAAAAAAAACTATTTACAGAAAAAAGTGGAGAGAGTGCGTACTGAGACAGCGCGTATCCACATCTCTCAGTCGCAGACATTATATATCAGCCGACATACTACCAGCCGCCCAAATTGGTTTATTTACTAAATATCTTGAACCTGCAAACCGGCAGTATGCAACAGCAGAGATTTTCTTCTATTCGTCATTCTTTACACCTTTCCCAGCCGCGAGCAATTCGAAAGCCAGTATCCATCTTTCCCAGCGTGTCGACAAATTCCACCTGTGTCCTAGAACTCAAACCACGCCGATTCATTCACGTCACCAGGAAGCCTTGAGTAGGAGCTTTCCTCTCCCATACAAGCTCTTCGATTCAACCTTTGCGCGTATCTTTCTATTTTTAGAAAGCCACGAATTCCTCGGCTCTGCACGCAGTATTTAGAATGGCCAATCAGAATACATGTAATTGTCAAACGAAGAAAAAAAAATAGTAAAAGCAATGTATGCTAATTGATGTAAATGTGAGTCTCCAGCTGAAGGGTTATTTCTAAAAATAGTAAGATACGCGCTAAAGTTGATTCAAGGATACAGTGCATAGCGAGGCTCCTATGCTCCTGACATCACTCAAAATTACACTCACCATCTTCAAGCAAACACACACAAATGGCCGTCCTCGTCACCAACATGTAGGGTCTCCACAGATTCCGAAGGACCACACTGCATGTGCTAACCATTCTCGTTCGCAGAGACGCGATCCTTTTGGCCAGCGGCGGCTCTCGGCTCTGGGTATCAACCAACGAGAATTCGTGCTCACTCTTTGTCTTTCTACACATGCGCCTGTCGTTTACACAGCTTTTTAAGGAGGGGGAGGTACGTTACGACACGGATACTACTGACTTGGCTAAATTTCATGACAGAGCCCATTTATCATTAACTGTACATTCAATAAATAAATAAATAGGGATCCCAGTCGATCAAAGGCTATCCTGAAGATAACAAATAGGTTACATATACGAAGTAAAATTAACATAAATATTCGTGTAATTGCCAGTTTTCGGTCGGTTTACTCCTGTGGAAGCCTTTTGGCATCATTGTTGCATCGAGTTTGGTCTCCGAGTCGCATACGAACGAACCCGGCTTTCAAGATGTCACCGTTGGCAACACGACTCCTGTTCCTGTTAATTGTCGAGGTCTTTGTTCCATAATCATCAGTGACCCCGGACCGTCAGTCTGCACATTGTTCAGCCTTCTACAGCAGCCACATCGAACAAAAACTTCCTTAAATGCTCGCCTGTACTTAGGAATTCTCCACGCATAAATGAACGGATTAAAAACACAGTTTACCAAAAGGATTGTAACTGACAAAGCTAAAAATATCTGAAAGTTCCGCGTCTCTGCGAGGGACGGTCCAAGAGCAGATATGTTTAGAGCGATAAATAAAGGCATAAAGGTTACGTAAAATAAGACAAGAACCAGCAGAATAGCTGACAACAATTTCTGCTCTCTTTTTCTGTCAATACAAGTCCTCGGGTCTCTTTGAGCAACCGACAAATTTTCTACTGTATTTCGATTATGAAAACGGAGAGCAGTGTATGTTTTCCAATTAACCACAGGAAGAATAATTAAGAGCATTGTTACATGAACATGGCAATAAAGGAGAAGAAACACTCGACTGGAAACTGCCCACGGAAGACAAGCGAACAATACTGAGTAAATCCAGGTGAAGGCTGAAAACACTTTGACTCTCACATTGTTAAAGCGAGCTCTGTGACGGAGCGGGGAACTTATTGCGTGGAAACGTTCCACAGACATTGCAGATATTGTACAGGTGGACACAATACTTGTGACAATCGCGAAGGTATATATCACAATTCGCGCTCCATAAAGGTCTTCTGCTGATCTTCCGTTTAACAAACTGATGTAGTAATAAATCCTTCCGCAGCCCGGCACAACTCCTGTTAACAAATCGCACACTCCTAAATTTATCACCAATAGCGACACTGGTGAATCTCGTACCCGATACCGAACAGGATTTCGGAAGACTGCAATCAGGAAAACCAGGTTAGAAATCACCGCTGATATTGCAAGCACAAAGATCAACATTAAGTCAGCTAGATAATCAAAATGCTCTCGAAATTTGAGGTTAGATGTTGAATTCGCCTCATTTGAATTAAACATTGTACTAAAGCAAAACAAGTTTGGGTCACTCTTGTGAACTCTTGAAGCGCTCAAAAAGCAACTGATTCGTAGCGAATGTTCTTTCGAATATCATAGTCAATTTGAACGGGGGAGATGAGACGTAATCTTGTGTTTAATTTAGAAAAAAAAAACTCTTAAAACTAACGACAGCTATTTTAAAAATTCTAATCTGAAATAGAAAGTGTCATTGCCGATCGTGACAACTGAAGTCTCGAGGGTTGTCCAATGCACACGAACTGAGTCGGGTCGACTTTTTGGTGAAGACGACCCGTCAAACCGAAGTCGGGTCGTGCTGTTTGCGGAAGTAAAGTAACAGGAAGTTGCTATTTTAAAGAAGGTTCGAGGAACTTTCTAAAAATGGTGACGGGTCGTAAGGACCCCTCTAGTGCGTGACGATCCGACTATTGGACTATTGGAAATGTCAGGTGGAGAGGGATTTAGAAAAAAAACATGTATATGTGAAGATGGTGGAGGCGGTGAGGCCGGCTGAAAATGTTGACGGGTGGTAGCGACCCGTCTAGTTCGTGACAAGCTGTCATTTGAAGAAGTCGACCGGACTATTGGAAATGTCAGGTGGTGAGGGACTTAGAAAAAAACATGTATTTGTGAAGATAGTGGAGGCGGTGAGGCCGCCTGAAAATGTTGACGGGTGGTAGCGACCCGTCTAGTTCGTGACGAGCTGTCATTTGAAGAAGTCGACCGGACTATTGGAAATGTCAGGTGGTGAGGGACTTAGAAAAAAACATGTATTTGTGAAGATAGTGGAGGCGGTGAGGCCGCCTGAAAATGTTGACGGGTGGTAGCGACCCGTCTAGTTCGTGACGAGCTGTCATTTGAAGAAGTCGACCGGACTATTGGAAATGTCAGGTGGTGAGGGACTTAGAAAAAAACATGTATTTGTGAAGATAGTGGAGGCGGTGAGGCCGCCTGAAAATGTTGACGGGTGGTAGCGACCCGTCTAGTTCGTGACGAGCTGTCATTTGAAGAAGTCGACCGGACTATTGGAAATGTCAGGTGGTGAGGGACTTAGAAAAAAACATGTATTTGTGAAGATAGTGGAGGCGGTGAGGCCGCCTGAAAATGTTGACGGGTGGTAGCGACCCGTCTAGTTCGTGACAAGCTGTCATTTGAAGAAGTCGACCGGACTATTGGAAATGTCAGGTGGTGAGGGACTTAGAAAAAAACATGTATTTGTGAAGATAGTGGAGGTGGTGAGGCTGCCTGAAAATGTTGACGGGTGGTAGCGACCCGTCTAGTTCGTGACGAGCTGTCATTTGAAGAAGTCGACCGGACTATTGGAAATGTCAGGTGGTGAGGGACTTAGAAAAAAAACATGTATTTGTGAAGATAGTGGAAGCGGTGAGGGCGGCTGAAAATGTTGACGGGTGGTAGCGACCCGTCTAGTTCGTGACAAGCTGTCATTTGAAAAAGTCGACCGGACTATTGGAAATGTCAGGTGGTGAGGGACTTAGAAAAAAACATGTATTTGTGAAGATAGTGGAGGCGGTGAGGCGGGCTGAAAATGTTGACGGGTCGTAACGACCCGTCTAGTTCGTGACAAGCTGTCATTTGAAAAAGTCGACCCGGCTATTGGAAATGTCAGGTGGTGAGGAAAAACGACTCTACGAATAAATGATCTCAAATTAGAAGCTGTCCACAAATGGCTTTATGTCACAATTAAACTCAAATGCAAATTTCATCTCATCGAATGAGGCGCACGATTTCAGTTCGTTTACAGCCAGTTTTCATCCCTTTTCTCTGAGATTTGATGAGAATGTTGCCCGATAATGTGGCAAAAAACCCGTGTCGGGTTTAACAGTGGATAAAAACAAACCATACATGTAATCAAAATGCCTCGACACGGTTTTTTATATCAAGGTGTGAAGAAAACGTAGTTTCCGGTTAAATTCTGACCGGAAACGAACTCAATTTGTGAAACTACATACTTTTGGAAAATGATGGCTATTTTAGGAAAGGTATTTTATTTCTTGCTTAAGTCAACTAATAATCGGGATTTACAATTCCTAAGCGTGCAGAAAATATATACTTTATTGGGGTTTTTATGAAACGTGTGACCGTGAAGCAGCGACAATGGGAGGTTGTCCGTTTGGGGTGTACTGACATTTAAATGACGCAAAACTCATGAAGTGAATTGTTATGCTGCGTTCTTCTAACAGATTAGGATGCCGTTTTTTTTTTGTCCCTAGTACCATGAACTTCCGAGCGAAGGCACTTTACGTGTTGCTAGGATCTTCCTAGCTCACAGCTAGGAAGATCCTAGCACTACCTTCTAGGATCTTCTTAGTGCTAGGATCTTCCTACCTCCATGTAAACAGCCCCTTAGACACATCACAATTAATTTTGACAACTGGCATTATTTCGAGGCTGGGGGGGGGGGGGGGGTGGTATGTTCGACACTGACTTCCTCCAATCGATTGAAGTGCTGGGTTTATTGTCAGCAGGGGAACGCTTTCTTTTCTTTGTTGGTGTAGCAGGATTCAGTTTTCTGCTGGTATAATCCTCCATGTGTCTTGTGCTGAATGTGTGTGTAAGGAGCAGAAAGCAAAATCCATAAGTTATTGACGGGTGTACAAAAGATGCGAATTTCTTGAAAGGATTATAAATGAATGACAAATAGTTGGCGGAGAAACGGGCAAGACAACTAGATTTTATCTTCAATAACGCAGATACAAAGAGACACGTCTGGTTCTACTACGACCTCGATTACCTGAAGTATCTGTACAGGCAAGACACTGATCGCCGAATCCCCCCGAATCGGCTCCAAGTAGTTATCCCCCACACGTTATAGGTATGCTCTCCTTTTTTACGAGGTCTTTCCGTGTATCGTTGTGACACTTCAGAAAAAAAGGAAACCACTTTTTGAACGATTTTGGAACGAACGCTTTCTAAACGTCAAAACGACGCTTTCTACAACAGCGAGTTCTAATCTAACCGGTCTTTCAATTGTTTCCACACATCCTTTTTAGCCGACGGCATACAATTGTAGTAAGGGTATAATTTCTTCTAAGAACAAACGAAAAATTCTACGCAACTGAGATGCTCTCCTTTCTTTTCTTTTCTTTTATTTATAGTGACATTTATTGTATCAGTATTTAGTCGCTACTCTTTGGGAACGGCAAATAAAAAATAATACTGAGCAGCATGAAGGAACCATTCACCATTTTTGGTTGCTTTTAGGAAGCTTGCAGCTATTTTCGCTACGCTTGGATGTCTTGAGGGAGTGTACGGCGATTTCGCTACGCTTTAAGAACGAAGCATGAATGCTGTTCTGGTCGATGTTTATAATTTTCTATGCGTATATCGATATTTCAGCCGCTACTTCTTTGAGAACGAAGCATATAACATTTTTGAGCAGCACAGCCTCCTTTGTTCATCGAAGGTTTTCTTTCTCTCACCCTGTGGCATTTCCATCGCTACGCTTTAAGAACGAAGCATTCAACCTTTCGGGGCGCTCTTACAGTCGTCATTTTTTCTGTTTCTGAACAGCATGTTGTCAGGGTTTTAAGGACACATTCGCAACATTTGGGAATGCTGTTCTGGTCGATGTTAATAATTTTCTATGCGTATATCGATATTTTAGTCGCAACTCTCTGAGAACGAAGCATACAACATTTTTGAGCAGCACAGCCTTCTTTGCTCATCGAAGTTTTCTTTCTTTATATATCAGCCGACATGCCAGCCGCCCAAATTGGTTTATTTACTAAATATCTTGAACCTGCAAACCGGCAGTATGCAACAGCAGAGCCTTCTTCTATTCGACACTCTTTACACCTTTCCAAGCCGCGAGCAATTCGAAAGCCAGTATCCATCTTTCCCAGCGTGTCGACAAATTCCATCTGTGTCCTAGAAGTCAAACCACGCCGATTCATTCACGTCACCAGGAAGCCTTGAGTAGGAGCTTTCCTCTCCCATACAAGCTCTACGAGTCAACCTTTGCGGGTATCTTTCTATATTTAAAAAGCCACGAATTCCTCGGCTCTGCACACACGTTTTAGAATGGCCAATCAGAATACATGTAATTGTCAAAGGAAGAAAAAATAGTAAAAACAATATATGCTGATTGATGTAAATGTAAGTCTCCTGCTGAAGGGTTAGTTCTAAAAATAGTAAGATACGCGCTAAAGTTGACTCAAGGATACAGTGCATAGCAAGGCTCCTATGCTCCTGACATCACTCAAAATTACACTCGCGATCGCCATCTTCAAGCAAATACACACAAATGGCCGGCCTCGTCACCAACATGCAGGATCTCCACAGATTCCGAAGGAACAAACAGATTAAACCACACTCCATGTGCTAACCATTCTCGTTCGAAGAGACGCAATCCCTTTGGCCAGCGGCGGCTCTCAGTACCAACCAACGAGAATTCGTGCTCACTCTTTTTTTTTTTCTACACATGCGTCTGTCTTTTACACAGCTTTTAAAGGGACACTTTCACGAGTTGCGCTTGCGCTAGCGTCGTGCGAAAACTTGAAAAGTGTTAGATTAACTTTTTCAAGTTGAATCGACAAATTCAAAATGGCTTCCACTGGGGAGGGCCATGTTGGACTAGGAGAAACTCCTGGAGAAAAAGGAAGGCTTTAACGGATCGCAAAGAATACTTGAAGAAATGGAATAATACGCACAAGCGTATTTATCTGAAGCAAAGAATTTTTCACGCCTGGCTGCAAGCTAAATTCGAAGCTGGCTACGAAGCGTGCAGCGACAGTAATTTTGTACTGTAAGCACTTTCACATTTACAAAAGTTTATTGATCCGGAAAGTTCTTCCTGACAGGTAAATATTAAATTCTGTGCGCTATGTTTGACATAGAATTCATTAACTGCGAATATACGTGACTCACGCGTGAAGCCATTATGGCGGCTAGAATTTGCGAGAGCAAACCAACTCGAGCATGCGCAGTTCATGACAGTTCCCCTTTTAATTAAGGAGGGAGGGTACGTTACAACACGGATACTACTGACTTGGCTAAATTTCGTGACACAGTCCATTTATCATTAACTGTACATTCAATAAATAAATAAATAAATAAATAAATAAATAACTTGGGATCCCAAAGGCTATCCTGAAGATAACAAATAGGTTACATAGGAAGTAAAAGTAACATAAATATTCGTGTAATTGCCAGTTTTTGGACGGTTTACTCCTCTGGACGCCTTTTGCCATCACTGTTGCATCGAGTTTGGTCTCCGAGTCACATACGAATGAACCTTTCAAGATGTCACCGTTGGCAACACGACTTCTTTTCCTGTTAATTAACGAGGTCTTTGTTCCATAATCATCAGTGACCCCGGACCGTCAGTCTGCACATTGTTCAGCCTTCTACAGCAGCCACATCGACCAAACACTTCCTTAAATGCTCGCCTGTACTTAGGAATTCTCCACGCATAAATGAACGGATTAAAAACACAGTTTACCAAAAGGATTGCAACTGACAAAGCAAAAAATGTCTGAAAGCGCCGCGTCTCTGCGAGGGACGGTCCAAGAGCAGACATGTTTAGAGCGATAAATAAAGGCATAACGGTTACGTAAAATAAGACAAGAACCAACAGAATGGCTGACAACAATTTCTGCTCTCTTTTTCTGTCAATACAAGTCCTCGGGTCTCTTTGAGCAACCGAGAAATTTTCTAATGTATTTCGATTATGAAAACGGAGAGCAGTGTATGTTTTCCAATTAACCACAGGAAGAATAATAGACCAATTCGGCTAACTCAATGTTGTACCCAATTCAAATCTCTCGGGGTTAAGATTCTTTGTGTGTTGAATTTGCATGACAATGAAGCATTCACATTTAAATGATATGGAAATACTTGGAACAAAACGCTTTATTCCCAAAAGATTTGAATTGGGTACAACATTGAGTTAGCCGAATTGGTCTATTAAGGGCATTGTTACATGAACATGGCAATGAAGGAGAAAAAACACCCGACTGGAAACTGCCTGCGAAAGACAAGCGAACAATACGGAGTAAATCCAGCTGGAGGCTGAAAACACTTTGACTCTCACATTGTTAAAGCGAGCTCTGTGACGGAGCGGGGAACTTATTGCGTGGAAACGTTCCACAGACATTGCAGATATTGTGCAGGTTGACACAATACTTGTGACAATCGCGAAGGTATTTATCACAATTGCCGCTCCATAAAGGTCTTCTCTTGATCTTCCGTTTAACAAACTGATGTAGTAATAAATCCTTCCGCAGCCCGGCATAACTCCTGTTAACAAATCGCACACTCCTAAATTTATCACCAATAGCGACACTGGTGAATCTCGTACCCGATACCGAACAGGATTTCGCAAGACTGCAATCAGGAAAACCAGGTTAGAAATCACCGCTGATATTGCAAGCACAAAGATCAACATAAAGTGAGCTAGATAATAAAAATGCTCTCGAAATTTGAGGTAAGATGTTGAATTCGCCTCATTTGAATTAAACATTGTACTAAAGCAAAACAAGTTTGGGGCACTCTTGTGAACTCTTGAAGCGGCTCAAGAAGCAACTGATTTGTAGCGAATATTCTTTCGAATATTATAGTTAATTTGAACGTGGTGGGGGGGATGAGACGTAATTTTGTGAATAATTTAGAAAAAGAAAACTCTTAAAACTAACGACAGCTATTTTAAAAATTCTAATCTGAACTAGAAAGTGTCATTGCCGATCATGACAACTGAAGTCTCGCGTTTCAATCGAGCCGATTTCTATTCCAGATTCTCTACAACCAATCTGTTACCAAGAAAACACAATTTTACAGGGCGTGTGATGTCCCTTACAGAATTTGTATACGTTGACAAACGATTGTGCTAAGGACTGAACCAATTAGCAAAAAACTGAAGAAGAACAAAAGCCTTTCCGGCGGTATCCGGAAAACAGATGTCGATTTTCCGAAAGTGTTCAACCATTGGAATACTTTACAGCAGCTGCGGACGTAATCTTATCTTTAATTAACCCTTTCTTGACGAGCGATTTGTACAAGCCAAAGGATTACCAATCAAGGACTCTTAAAAGTAAAGACAACTATTTTAGAAAGTGCAACCTGAAATAGGAAGTATCATAATTGAAGTGTTGCATTTGAATCAGAATTAAAACCTACGGCAAGCCGATTTCTTTTTCGGATGCTCCACACCTGACCTATGACCAAGAAACAAAATTTTACAGGGGCTATGATTTCTTTTACACAATTTGTAGAAGTTCAAAAGAAACGTTTGTGCTGAGTGCTGTATGAAGAGGTCAAGAGCAATTTGCAGGCCATGCGAAATGTTTACAAAGAGGGATGTTTGAAGTTTACAACATTTTAAATGAATACCTGACATCACTTTGGTGACATAGCGCATGCGCATCTAGTGCCAGTCCTCAATCGTGCGTTTCAATGAAAAAATATCTAAAAAACTAAAAACGAAAAGAAATAAAGCAGTGATTTTTTTTTTCATCCCACCGGAACCATGTAATCATTGTTCATAATTTGTAGCATGGGATTGCTGTTTGCACAAAAAACAAAGGAGAAATATGTAAGAAAATTTTTATTAAAATGATGCATTTATGACATCATAACTTCGATGAAAAATAAATTTTCTTTAAATCCTCTTTCCAGATTATACATTAGAATGTTAATGCACCGTTGCAATAGTTTTCAGAGTACGCAAACTCGCTGAGTTTACCCTGTGATTTCAAGCAGAGGTGTACACACTTGGCCAAAAAGGACAATGGTGGAGTTAAATGGACGCGAAAAATTACCATATGAAGTCTCCCAAGGCAATGGTTTTGTAGAAAACTGGAAACTCTTCACTTCGGCGGCGTTCGTGGGTTCACGGGCATCAACGACAGCTTTAACTCTAACATCAGTGGGACTAATTCCACGCGCTGACAACACATGACCAATAAATTCCAGGTGTGTCGTCTTCAGTTGACCGTGATTTGTCGCGGTTAAGTGTCGATCCCTTCTGCTCAAAACTCTCACTTTATTGTCATATCTTCCATCATTTTCCTCTCCAATGTCAGCATGAACTATCACATCATCAAGGATATTCTGAACACCTTCACAGTCCTGTAGGGCTTGTCGGACGACCTTCTGATAAACCATCTAAAGCATCTCGATCGCGCGAAATACCAAAAACATACACACTATGACTTTTCTATCATCTTCAACTTCTACTTGCCTTACAATGTTATGCAGGTCCCATTTCCTTCTCCCATCTTGTGTCTTCGGTTTACTTTTATACACTCTTGGCGTGTACCCTTACACTGCCTGCGCAGTTTTCCTTCGGGGGGGGGGGGGGGGGGGGAGCCTTATGACCCACAATTCCACAACAAAAACATCGAACCACAATAATTTTTTAGCTGTTAAGTTTACTTTTCCACTGGTTATCACGGCAACACTATTCATTTCATTAGTTGCACCTTCAAACGAGGGAGCTCGTTTCTCAGATCTTCGACGTTCTCCACTGTGATATCTTCCCCAACGAGCAAAGTGAAGAAAACGTCTTTAATAATAACCCCACATGAATTTTCGGGCGATTTTATTGGCTAATTTACCTCACATGGTGCAAACTCACACCCATACAAGCTCTTTGATTCAACCTTTGCACGTATCTTTCTATTTTTAGAAAGGCACGAATTCCTCGGCTCTGCACGCACTATTTAGAATGGCCAATCAGAATACATGTAATTGTCAAACGAAGAAAAAAATAGTAAAAGCAATGTATGCTGATTGATGTAAATTTAAGTCTCCTGCTGAAGGGTTAGTTCTAAAAATAGTAAGATACGCTCAAAGGTTGGCTCAAGGATACAGTGCATAGCGAGGCTCCTATGCTCCTGTCATCATTCAAAATTACACTCGACATATTCAAGCAAATACACACAATTGGCCGTCCTCGTCACCAACTTGTAGGGTCTCCACAGATTCCGAAGGAACAAACAGATCAAACCACACTCCATGTGCTAACCATTCTCGTTCGAAGAGACGCGATCCTTTTGGCTAGCGGCGGCTCTCAGTACCAACCAACGAGAATTCGTGCTCACTTTTTTTTTTCTACACATGCGCCTGTCTTTTACACACCTTTTAAAGGGACACTTTCACGAGTTGTGCTTGCGCTAGCGTCGTGCGAAAACTTGAAAAGTGTTAGGTTAACTTTTTCAAGTTGAATCGACAAATTCAAAATGGCGTCCACTGTGGAGGGCCATGTTGGACTAAGGAGAAACTCCTGGAGAAAAAGGAAGGCTTTAACGGATCGCAAAGAATACCTGAAGGAGTGGAATAACACGCACAAGCGTATTTATCTGAAGCAAAGAAATTTTTCACGCCTGGCTGCAAGCTAAATTCGAAGCTGGCTACGAAGCGTGCAGCGACAGTAATTTCGCTTTGTACTGCAAGCACTTTCACATTTACAAAAGTTTATTGATCCGGAAAGTTCTTCCTGACAGGTAAATATTAAATTCTGAGCGCTATGTTTGACGTAGAATTCATTAACTGCGAATATACGTGACTCACGCGTGAATACATTATGGCGGCTAGAATTTGCGAGGGCAAACCAACTCGAGCATGCGCAGCTCATGACAGTTTCCCTTTTAATTAAGGAGGGAGGGTACGTTACAACACGGATACTACTGACTTGGCTAAATTTCGTGACACAGTCCATTTATCATTAGCTGTACATTCAATAAATAAATAAATAAATAAATAAATAAATAAATAACTTGGGATCCCAAAGGCTATCCCGAAGATAACAAATAGGTTACATAGGAAGTAAAAGTAACATAAATATTCGTGTAATTGCCAGTTTTTTGACGGTTTACTCCTCTGGAAGCCTTTGCCATCACTGTTGCATCGAGTTTGGTCTCCGAGTCGCATACGAATGAACCTTTCAAGATGTCACCGTTGGCAACACGACTTCTTTTCCTGTTAATTAACGAGGTCTTTGTTCCATAATCATCAGTGAACCCGGACCGTCAGTCTGCACATTGTTCAGCCTTCTACAGCAGCCACATCGACCAAAAACTTCCTTAAATGCTCGCCTGTACTTAGGAATTCTCCATGCATAAATGAACGGATTAAAAACACAGTTTACCAAAAGGATTGTAACTGACAAAGCAAAAAATGCCCGATAGCTCCGCGTCTCTGCGAGGGACGGTCCAAGAGCAGATATGTGTAGAGCGATAAATAAAGGCATAAAGGTTACGTAAAATAAGACAAGAACCAGCAGAATAGCTGACAACAGTTTCCGCTCTCTGTTTCTGTCAATACAAGTCCTGGGGACTCTCCGAGCAACCGACAAATTTTCTACTGTATTTCGATTATGAAAACGGAGAGCAGTGTATGTTTTCCAATTAACCACAGGAAGAATAATTAAGGGCATTGTTACATGAACATGGCAATAAAGGAGAAAAAACACTGGACGGGAAACTGCCCGCGAAAGACAAGCGAACAATACGGAGTAAATCCAGCTGAAGGCTGAAAACACGTAGATTCTCACATTGTTAAAGCGAGCTCTGTGACGGAGCGGGGAACATATCGCGTGGAAACGTTCCACAGACATTGCAGATATTGTACAGGTGGACACTATACTTGTGATAACCCCGAAGGCACTTTTTAGAGTTCCCGCTCCATAAAGGTCTTCTCTTGATCTCCCGTTTAACAAACTGATGTAGTAATAAATCCCAACGCAACCCGTCGCCACTCCTGCTAACAAATCGCAAACTCCTAAATTTATCACCAATAGCGACACTGGTGAATCTCGTACCCGATACCGAACAGGATTTCGGAAGACTGCAATCAGGAAAACCAGGTTAGAAATCACCGCTGATATTGCAAGCACAAAGATCAACATTAAGTGAGCTAGATAATCAAAATGTTCTCGAAATTGGAGGCGAGATGTTGCATTCGCCTCATTTGAATTAAACATTGTACTAAAGCAAAACAAGTTTGGGTCACTCTTGTGAACTCTTGAAGCGCTCGAAAAGCAACTGATTTGTAGCGAATGTTCTTTCGAATATTATAGTCAATTTGAAAGTGGGGGGGGGGGGGGGGAATGAGACGTAATCTTGTGTTTAATTTAGAAAAAGAAAACTCTTCAAACTAACGACAGCTATTTTAAAAATTCTAATCTAAACTAGAAAGTGCCATTGCCGATCTGCTGAAGTCTCGCGTTTCAATCGAGCCGATTTCTATTCCAGATTCTCTACAACCATTACCAAGAAAACGCAATTTTACAGGGCGTGTGATGTCCCTTACAGAATTTGTATGCTTTGACAAACGTTTTTGCTAAGGACTGAACCAATTAGCAAAAAACTGAAGAAGAAGCAACAAAAGCCTTTCAGGCGGTATCCGGAAAACAGATGTCGATTTTCCGAAAGTGTTCAACCATTGGAATACTTCACAGCAGCTGCGGACGTAATCTTATCTTTAATTAACCCTTTCTTGACGAGCGATTTGTACAAGCCAAAGGATTACCAATCAAGGACTCTTAAAACTAAGACAACTATTTTAGAAAGTGCAACCTGAAATAGGAAGTATCATAATTGAAGTGTTGCATTTGAATCAGAATTAAAACCTACGGCAAGCGGATTTCTTTTTCGGATGCTCCACACCTGACCTATGACCAAGAAACAAAATTTTACAGGGGCTATGATGTCTTTTACACAATTTGTAGAAGTTCAAAAGAAACGTTTGTGCTAAGTTCTGTATGAAGAAGTCACGAGCAATTTGCAGGCCATGCGAAATGTTTACAAAGAGGGATGTTTGAAGTTTACAACATTTTAAATGAATACCTGACATCACTTTGGTCACATAGCGCATGCGCATCTAGTGCCAGTCCTCAACCGTGCGTTTCAATGAAAAATTATCTAAAAACTAAAAACGAAAAGAAATAAAGCAGTGATTTTTTTTTATCCCACCGGAACCATGTGATCATTGTTCATAATTTGTAGCATGGGATTGCTGTTTGCACAAAAAACAAAGGAAATATGTAAGAAAACTTTTATCAAAATGATGCATTTATGACATCATAACTTCGCTGAAAAATAAATTTTCTTTAAATCCATGTTCCAGATTATACATTAGAATGTTTATGCACCGTTGCAACAGTTTTCAGAGTACAAAAGGGTAAACTCTCTGAGTTTTTAGGCATTTTCTGTTTTGGTCAGGTGACTCACGAAATGTAGTTGTGATTTCAACCAGAGGTGTACACACTTGGCCAAAAAGGACAATGGTGGAGTTAAATGGACGCGAAAAAATTACTATATGAAGTCTCCCATGGCAATGGTTTTGTAGAAAACTGGAAACTCTTCACTTCGGCAGCGTTCGTGGGTTCACGGGCATCAACGACAGCTTTAACTCTAACATCAGTGGGACTAATTCCACGCGCTGACAACACATGACCAATTAATTCCAGTTGTGTCATCTTAAGTTCAGCGTGATTTGTCGCGGTTAAGTGTCGATCCCTTGCTGCTCAAAACTCTCGCTTTATTGTCAAATCTTCCATCATTTTCCTCTTCAATGTCAGCATGAACTATCACATCATCAAGGATATTCTGAACACCTTCACAGTCCTGTAGGGCTTGTCGGACGACCTTCTGATAAATCATCTAAAGCATCTCGATCACGCGAAATACCAAAAACATACACACTATGACTTTTCTATCATCTTCAACTTCTACTTGCCTTACAATGTTATGCAGGTCCCATTTACTTCTCCCATCTTGTGTCTTCGGTTTACTTTTATACACTCTTGGCGTGTACCCTTACACTGCCTGCGCAGTTTTCCTTCGGGGGGGGGGGGGGGGGGAAGCCTTATGACCCACAATTCCACAACAAAAGCATCGAACCGCAATGATTTTTTAGCTGTTAAGTTTACTTTTCCACTGGTTATCACGGCAACACCATTCATTTCATTAGTTGCACCTTCAATCGAGGGAGCTCATTTCTCAGATCTTCGACGTTCTCCACTGTGACATCTTCCCCAACGAGCAAAGTGAAGAAAACGTCTTGAATAATAAGCTCACATGAATTTTCGGGCGATTTTATTGGCTAATTTACGTCACATGGTTCAAACTCACACCCATACAAGCTCTTTGAGTCAACCTTTGCACGTATCCTTCTATTTTTAGAAAGCCACGAATTCCTCGGCTCTGCACGCACTATTTAGAATGGCCAATCAGAATACATGTAATTGTCAAACGAAGAAAAAAATAGTAAAAGCAATGTATGCTGATTGATGTAAATTTAAGTCTCCTGCTGAAGGGTTAGTTCTAAAAATAGTAAGATACGCTCAAAGGTTGGCTCAAGGATACAGTGCATAGCGAGGCTCCTATGCTCCTGACATCATTCAAAATTACACTCGACATTTTCGAGCAAATACACACAAATGGCCGTCCTCGTCACCAACATGCAGGATCTCCACAGATTCCGAAGGAACAAACAGATTAAACCACACTCCATGTGCTAACCATTCTCGTTCCAAGAGACGCGATCCCTTTGGCCAGCGGCGGCTCTGGATACCAAACAACGAGAATTCGTGCTCACTCTTTTTTTTTCTACACATGCGCCTGTCTTTTACACAGCTTTTAAAGGGACACTTCCATGAGTTGCGCTTGCGCTAGCGTCGTGCGAAAACTTGAAAAGTGTTAGGTTAACTTTATCAAGTTGAATCGACAAATTCAAAATGGCGTCCACTGGGGAGGACCATGGTGGACTAAGGAGAAACTCCTGGAGAAAAAGGAAGACTTTAACAGACCGCAAAGAATACCTGAAGGAATGGAATAACACGCACAAGCGTATTTATCTGAAGCAAAGAAATTTTTCACGCCTGGCTGCAAGCTAAATTCGAAGCTGGCTACGAAGCGTGCAGCGACAGTAATTTCGCTTTGTACTGCAAGCACTTTCACATTTACAAAAGTTTATTGATTCGGAAAGTTCTTCCTGACAGGTAAATATTAAATTCTGAGCGCTATGTTTGACATAGAATTCATTAACTGCGAATATACGTGACTCACGCGTGAATACATTATGGCGGCTAAAATTTGCGAGAGCAAACCAACTCGAGCATGCGCAGCTCATGACAGTTCACCTTTTAATTAAGGAGGGAGGGTACGTTACAACACGGATACTACTGACTTGGCTAAATTTCGTGACACAACCCATTTATCATTAACTGTATATTCAATAAATAAATAAATAAATAAATAAATACTGAAATAAATAAATAACTTGGGATCCCAAAGGCTATCCTGAAGATAACAAATAGGTTACATAGGAAGTAAAAGTAACATAAATGTTCCTGTAATTGCCAGTTTTTGGACGGTTTACTCCTCTGGAAGCCTTTTGCCAACACTGTTGCATCGAGTTTGGTCTCCGAGTCACATACGAATGAACCTTTCAAGATGTCACCGTTGGCAACACGGCTTCTTTTGCTGTTAATTGTCGAGGTCTTTGTTCCATAATCATCAGTGACCCCGGACCGTCAGTCTGCACAGTGTTCAGCCTTCTACAGCAGCCACATCGACCAAAAACTTCCTTAAATGCTCGCCTGTACTTAGGAATTCTCCACGCATAAATAAACGGATTAAAAACACAGTTTACCAAATGGATTGTAACTGACAAAGCAAAAAATATCTTATAGCTCCGCGTCTCTGCAAGGGACGGTCCAAGAGCAGATATGTTTAGAGCGATAAATAAAGGCATAACGGTTACGTAAAATAAGAAAAGAACCAACAGAATGGCTGACAACAATTTCCGCTCTCTGTTTCTGTCAATACAAGTCCTCGAGTCTCTTCCAACAACCGACAAATTTTCCACTGTATTTCGATTATGAAAACGGAGAGCAGTGTATGTTTTCCAATTAACCACAGGAAGAATAATTAAGGGCATTGTTACATGAACATGGCAGTAAAGAAGAACAAACACTCGACGGGAAACTGCCAGCGTAAGACAAGCGAACAATACGGAGTAAATCCAGCTGAAGGCTGAAAACACTTTGACTCTCACATTGCTAAAGCGAGTTCTGTGACGGAGCGGGGAACATATTGCGTGGAAACGTTCCACAGACATTGCAGATATTGTGCAGGTTGACACAATACTTGTGACAATCGCGAAGGTATTTATCACAATTCCCGCTCCATAAAGGTCTTCTCTTGATGTTCCGTTTAACAAACTGATGTAGTAATAAATCCATCCGCAGCCCGGCACAACTCCTGTTAACAAATCGCACACTCCTAAATTTATCACCAATAGCGACACTGGTGAATCTCGTTCCCGATACCGAGAGTACCGAACAGGATTTCGGAAGACTGCAATCAGGAAAACCAGGTTAGAAATCACCGCTGATATTGCAATCACAAAGATCAACGTAAAATGAGGTAGATAATAAAAATGCTCGCGAAATTTGAGGTAAGATGTTGAATTCACCTCATTTGAATTAAACATTGTACTAAAGCAAAACAAGTTTGGGTCACTCTTGTGAACTCTTGAAGCGCTCAAAAAGCAAGTGATTCGTAGCGAATGTTCTTTCGAATATTATAGTCAATTTGAACGGGGGAGATGAGACGTAATCTTGTGTTTAATTTAGGAAAAAAAAACTCTTTAAGATCACTCTTAAAACTAACGACAGCTGTTTTAAAAATTATAATCTGAAATAGGAAGTGTCATTGCCGATCGTGACAACTGAAGTCTCGAGGGTTGTCCAATGCACACGAACTGAGTCGGGTCGACTTTTTGGTGAAGACGACCCGTCAAGCCGAAGTCGGGTCGTGCTGTTTGCGGAAGTAAAGTAACAGGAAGTTGCTATTTTAAAGAAGGTTCGAGGAACTTTCTAAAAATGGTGACGGGCCGTAAGGACCCCTCTAGTGCGTGACGATCCGACTATTGGACTATTGGAAATGTCAGGTGGAGAGGGATTTAGAAAAAAACATGTATTTGTGAAGATAGTGGAGGCGGTGAGGCGGGCTGACCCGTCTAGTTCGTGACAAGCTGTCATTTGAAAAAGTCGACCCGGCTATTGGAAATGTCAGGTGGTGAGGGACTTAGAAAAAAACATGTATTTGTGAAGATAGTGGAGGCGGTGAGGCCGCCTGAAAATATCGACGGGTAGTAGCGACCCGTCTAGTTCGTGACGAGCTTTCATTTGAAAAAGTCGACCCGACTATTGGAAATGTCATGTGGTGAGGGACTTAGAAAAAAACATGTATTTGTGAAGATAGTGGAGGCGGTGAGGCCGACTGAAAATGTTGACGGGTGGTAGCGACCCGTCTAGTTCGTGACGAGCTGTCATTTGAAAAAGTCGACCCGACTATTAGAAATGTCAGGTGGTGAGGGACTTAGAAAAAAACATGTATTTGTGAAGATAGTGGAGGCGGTGAGGCCGACTGAAAATGTTGACGGGTGGTAGCGACCCGTCTAGTTCGTGACGAGCTGTCATTTGAAAAAGTCGACCCGACTATTGGAAATGTCAGGTGGTGAGGAAAAACGACTCTACGAATAAATTATCTCAAATTAGAAGCTGTCCACAAATGGCTTTATGTCACAATTAAACTCAAATGCAAATTTCATCTCATCGAATGAGGCGCACGATTTCAGTTCGTTTACAGCCAGTTTTCATCCCTTTTCTCTGAGATTTGATGAGAATGTTGCCCGATAATGTGGCAAAAAACCCATGTCGGGTTTAACAGTGGATAAAAACAAACCATACATGTAATCAAAATGCCTCGACACGGTTTTTTATATCAAGGTGTGAAGAAAACGTAGTTTCCGGTTAAATTCTGACCGGAAACGAACTCAATTTGTGAAACTACATACTTTTGGAAAATTATTAGAATCTCTGTACGGTGGCCAATTTACATTATCAACTCCGTTGATAAAACCAAATTTTTGTTAATAATTTTCTATGCGTATATCGATATTTTAGTCGCAACTCTCTGAGAACGAAGCATACAACATTTTTTAGCAGCACAGCCTTCTTTGCTCATCGAAGTTTTCTTTCTCTCGCCATCTGACACTTCCAATAGTCGGGTCGACTTTTATGACGAGTCGTCACGACCTGATCGGTTCGTCACAATCCGTCCAGATATTTGTTTGAAGCTGCCCCAGGCAGTTCGACTTCCGGCAGTAAAGCTTACTTCCTTTTTAAACTTCACGACCCGACTTTACCAAGAAAACGCAATTTTACAGGGCGTGTGATGTCCCTTACAGAATTTGTATGCTTTGACAAACGTTTATGCTAAGGACTGAACCAATTGGCAAAAAACTGAAGAAGAAACAACAAAAGCCTTTCAGGCGGTATCCGGAAAACAGATGTCGATTTTCCGAAAGTGTTCAACCATTGGAATACACAGCAGCTGTGGACGTAATCTTGTATTTAATTAACCCTTTCTTGACGAGCGATTTGTACAAGCCAAAGGATTACCAATCAAGGACTCTTAAAACTCAAGACAACTTTTTAGAAAGTGCAACCTGAAATAGGAAGTATCATAATTGAAGTGTCGCATTTGAATCAGAATTAAAACCTAACGGAAGCCGATTTCTTTTTCGGATGCTCCACACCTGACCTATGACCAAGAAACAAAATTTTACAGGGCCTATGATGTCTTTTACACAATTTGTAGAAGTTCAAAAGAAACGTTTGTGCTAAGTGCTGTATGAAGAAGTCACGAGCAATTTGCAGGCCATGCGAAATGTTTACAAAGAGGGATGTTTGAAGTTTACAACATTTTAAATGAATACCTGACATCACTTTGGTCACATAGCGCATGCGCATCTAGTGCCAGTCCTCAACCGTGCGTTTCAATGAAAAAATATCTAAAACTAAAAACGAAAAGAAATAAAGCAGTGATTTTTTTTTCATCCCACCGGAACCATGTAATCATTGTTCATAATTTGTAGCATGGGATTGCTGTTTGCACAAAAAACAAAGGAAATGTGTAAGAAAATTTTTATCACAATGATGCATTTATGACATCATAACTTCGCTGAAAAATAAATTTTCTTTAAATCCATGTTCCAGATTATACATTAGAATGTTAATGCACCGTTGCAATAGTTTTCAGAGTACAAAAGGGTAAACGCTTTAAGTTTTTAGGCATTTTCTGTTTTGGTCAGGTGACTCTCGAAATGTAGTTGTGATTTCAAGCAGAGGTGTACACACTTGGCCAAAAAGGACAATGATGGAGTTAAATGGACGCGAAAAATTACTATATGAAGTCTCCCATGGCAATGATTTTGTAGAGTCATCGCCCCCGCCCCTTTAGAGAACACGGAAGGGAATGAGTGACAAACATCTTGGACATTAGTGATACGATCTTCTCAGCTGTGGTTGACTTGGTAACCTCCATCACAAAAAACCTGCCGTAATAGTCGACTACAACAAATATGTAATCCCCAGAAGGAAGTGGGCCCAACAGGTCAACAACCAGATGTTGCCAAACTGCAGGCGGAAGGTCTGTACGACTCATAGGCTCATCTGTAGACTCATAGTCTTGCAAACTTTGTCTGCTTCCTTCGATGCCAATTTCCGGCCACCACACCTTGCATCTTGGAAGTTTGCTTCGTTCACACAATGCCAGGGTGACCTTCATGTGCTACATCCAGTACATGACCCTTTTGGTTCCATGAAGCACAATTTCTCCAATTGCGCTCAATTCACCTCGCACCGGGGTCTGTACTCTTTGAATACAATGGCATGCCATCTCCCATTTAACCTGCTGAAGGGTTAGTTCTAAAAATACTAAGATACGCGCTAAAGTTGACTAAAGGATACAGTGCATAGCGAGGATCCTATGCTCCTGACATCACTCAAAATTACACTCGCGATCGCCATCTTCAAGCAAATACACAAATGGCCGTCCTCGTCACCAACATGCAGGATCTCCACAGATTCCGAAGGAACAAACAGATTAAACCACACTCTATGTGCTAACCATTCTCGTTCGAAGAGACGCGATCCTTTTGGCCAGCGGCGGCTCTGGGTACCAACCAACGAGAATTGGTGCTCACTCCCTTTTTTTTCTACACATGCGCCTGTCTTTTACACAGCTTTTAAAGGGACACTTTCACGAGTTGCGCTTGCGCTAGCGTCTTGCGAAAACTTGAAAAGTGTTAGGTTAACTTTTTCAAGTTGAATCGACAAATTCAAAATGGCTTCCACTGGGGAGGGCCATGGTGGACTAAGGAGAAACTCCTGGAGAAAAAGGAAGGTTTTAACGGATCGCAAAGAATACCTGAAGGAATGGAATAACACGCACAAGCGTATTTATCTGAAGCAAAGAATTATTCACGCCTGGCTGCAAGCTAAATTCGAAGCTGGCTACGAAGCGTGCAGCGACAGTAATTTCGCTTTGTTCTGCAAGCACTTTCACATTTACAAAAGTTTATTGATCCGGAAAGTTCTTCCTGACAGGTAAATATTAAATTCTGAGCGCTATGTTTGACATAGAATTCATTAACTGCGAATATACGTGACTCACGCGTGAATACATTATGGCGGCTAAAATTTGCGAGAGCAAACCAACTCGAGCATGCGCAGCTCATGACAGTTCACCTTTTAATTAAGGAGGGAGGGTACGTTACAACACGGATACTACTGACTTGGCTAAATTTCGTGACACAGTCCATTTATCATTAACTGTACATTCAATAAATAAATAAATAAATACTGAAATAAATAAATAACTTGGGATCCCAAAGGCTATCCTGAAGATAACAAATAGGTTACATAGGAAGTAAAAGTAAAATAAATATTCGTGTAATTGCCAGTTTTTGGACGGTTTACTCCTCTGGAAGGCTTTTGCCATCACTGTTGCATCGAGTTTGGTCTGCGAGTCGCATACGAACGAACCCGGCTTTCAAGATGTCACCGTTGGCAACACGACTTCTGTTCCTGTTAATTGTCGAGGTCTTTGTTCCATAATCATCAGTGACCCTGGACCGTCAGTCTGCACAGTGTTCAGCCTTCTACAGCAGCCACATCGACCAAAAACGTCCTTAAATGCTCGCCTGTACTTAGGAATTCTCCACGCATAAATGAACGGATTAAAAACACCGTTTACCAAAAGGATTGTAACTGACAAAGCAAAAAATGTCCGATAGCTCCGCGTCTCTGCGACGGACGGTCCAAGAGCAGACATGTTTAGAGCGATAAATAAAGGCATAAAGGTTACGTAAAATAAGACAAGAACCAACAGAATGGCTGACAACAATTTCTGCTCTCTTTTTCTGTCAATACAAGTCCTCGGGTCTCTTTGAGCAACCGACAAATTTTCTACTGTATTTCGATTATGAAAACGGAGAGCAGTGTATGTTTTCCAATTGACCACAGGAAGAATAATTAAGGGCATTGTTACATGAACATGGCAATAAAGGAGAAAAAACACTCGACGGGAAACTGCCAGCGAAAGACAAGCGAACAATACGGAGTAAATCCAGCTGAAGGCTGAAAACACGTAGATTCTCACATTGTTAAAGCGAGCTCTGTGACGGAGCGGGGAACATATCGCGTGGAAACGTTCCACAGACATTGCAGATATTGTACAGGTTGACACAATACTTGTGATAATCCCGAAGGTCTTCATCACAATTCCCGCTCCATGAAGGTCTTCTCTTGATCTTCCGTTTAACAAACTGATGTAGTAATAAATCCCAACGCAACCCGTGGCAACTCCTGCTAACAAATCGCAAACTCCTAAATTTATCACCAATAGCGACACTGGTGAATCTCGTACCCGATACCGAACAGGATTTCGGAAGACTGCAATCAGGAAAACCAGGTTAGAAATCACCGCTGATATTGCAAGCACAAAGATCAACATAAAGTGAGGTAGGTAATAAAAATGCGCTCGAAATTTGAGGTAAGATGTTAAATTCGCCCCATTTGAATTAAACATTGTACTAAAGCAAAACAAGTTTGGGTCACTCTTGTGAACTCTTGAAGCGGCTCAAGAAGCAACTGATTTGTAGCGAATATTCTTTCGAATATTATAGCCAAATTGAACGGGGGAGATGAGACGTAATCTTGTGTTTAATTTAGAAAAAGAAAACTCTTAAAACTAACGACAGCTATTTTAAAAATTCTAATCTGGACTAGAAAGTGTCATTGCCGATCATGACAACTGAAGTCTCGCGTTTCAATCGAGCCGATTTCTATTCCAGATTCTCTACAACCAATCTATTACCAAGAAAACACAATTTTACAGGGCGTGTGATATCCCTTACAGAATTTGTATACGTTGACAAACGTTTATGCTAAGGACTGAACCAATTAGCAAAAAACTGAAGAAGAACAAAAACCTTTCAGGCGGTATCCGGAAAACCGATGTCGATTTTCCGAAAGTGTTCAACCATTGGAATACTTCACAGCAGCTGCGGACGTAATCGTGTCTTTGATTAACCCTTTCTTGACGAGCGATTTGTACAAGCCAAAGGATTACCAATCAAGGACTCTTAAAACTGAAGACAACTATTTTAGAAAGTGCAACCTGAAATAGGAAGTATCATAATTAAAAAGTTGCATTTCAATCAGAATTAAAACCTACGGCAAGCCGATTTCTTTTTCGGATGCTCCACACCTGACCTATGACCAAGAAACAAAATTTTACAGGGGCTATGATTTCTTTTACACAATTTGTAGAAGTTCAAAAGAAACGTTTGTGCTAAGTGCTGTATGAAGAAGTCAGGAGCAATTTGCAGGCCATGCGAAATGTTTACAAAGAGGGATGTTTGAAGTTTACAACATTTTAAATGAATACCTGACATCACTTTGGTCACAGCGCATGCGCATCTAGTGCCAGTTCTCAACCGTGCGTTTCAATGAAAAAATAACTAAAAACTAAAAGAAATAAAGCAGTGATTTTTTTTTTATTCCACCGGAACCATGTAATTATTGTTCATAATTTGTAGCATGGGATTGCTGTTTGCACAAAAAACAAAGGAAATATGTAAGAAAATTTTTATCAAAATGATGCTTTATGACATCATAACTTCGCTGAAAAATAAATTTTCTTTAAATCCATGTTCCAGATTATACATTAGAATGTTTATGCACCGTTGCAATAGTTTTCCGAGTACAAAAGGGTAAACTCTTTGAGTTTTAAGGCTTTTTCTGTTTTGGTCAGGTGACTCACGAAATGTAGTTGTGATTTCAACCAGAGGTGTACACACTTGGCCAAAAAGGACAATGGTGGAGTTAAATGGACGCGAAAAATTACTATATGAAGTCTCCCATGGCAATGGTTTTTTAGTCATTCCCCCCCCCGCCCCTTTAAAGAACACGGAAGGCTATGAGTGACAGACATCTTGGACATTAGTGACACGATCTTCTCAGCTGTGGTTGACTTGGTAAACTCCATCACAAAAAAACCTGCCGTAATAGTCAACTACAACAAAGATGTAATCCCCAGAAGGAAGTGGGCCCAACAGGTCAACAACCAGATGTTGCCAAACCGCAGGCGGAAGGTCTGTACGACTCATAGGCTCATCTGTAGACTCATAGTCTTGCAAACTTTGTCTGCTTCCTTCGATGCCAATTTCCGGCCACAATGCCAGGGTGACCTTCATGTGCTACATCCAGTACATGACCCTTTTGGTTCCATGAAGCACAAGTTCTCCAATTGCGCTCAATTCACCTCGCACCGGGGTATGTACTCTTCGAATACAATGGCATGCCATCTCCCATTTAAGAGGCATTTTCGCATACTTAACAGTTCTGGAAATACTACCACGCTCTCTCGACTTCACGGGTTGTCATGACATCAGGTGGATAACCCACCTCAGGTATACGTCTGTCTACTTGTCTTTCTGTTCTTAAGGTGACTTTGGCTGTAACAGGCGTGACGGGGAATCTGCGGTGTTTCCTCGCCTTGGACCGTATTTCACTACTAACTTGTAAGGTTGCCTCCTAAGAAGCCACCTCTCAGGCCCTGGATTTACGAGAAAAGGAACATTCTATAGGTTTACGGTCAGTTAGTAGCTCGAACTCAGCACCAACGAGATTGGTATATCTTTCACATGAGCATACAATGGCTAAAGTTTCCTTTTCAGTCCGTGTGTGAGTAACGGCTTTCTGTATTAGTGAGGTCCTGGCTTGCATAGCTGATA
The DNA here is from genome assembly GCF_036669935.1 of Montipora foliosa. NCBI lineage: Eukaryota > Metazoa > Cnidaria > Anthozoa > Scleractinia > Acroporidae > Montipora > Montipora foliosa. Next base: position 10,562,274 of record NC_090878.1, on the reverse strand, counting down.
ACTCGCAGCTCGTCTCCTCGCTGTTAGACTAACACAGCTCCCAAACCAATTGGGTTTGCATCAGCAATTACTTTAGTTGGTTCATTCTTGTCAAAATTTTGGAGTGTCTGGGCACTAGCTAATCGGTTCTTTAACTCATCGAATGATTGGTGCTGTTCCTGACCCCACACAAATAGCTTTCCATGCTTTATAAACTGGCCTAGAGGTGCTGATACTGTCGCCATGCCAGGAATGAAACGTGTGGTAAAATCATCGAGACCCTGGAAACTCCTCATTTCGGCAGCGTTCGTGGGTTCACGGGCATCAACGACAGCTTTAACTTAAACGTCAGTGGAACTAATTCCACGCGCTGACAACACATGACCAATGAATTCCGGTTGTGTCATCTTAAGTTGACCGTGATTTGTCGCGGTTAAGTGTCGGTCCCTTGCTGCTCAAAACTCTCACTTCATTCTCAAATTTTTCTATCATGTTTCTCCTCAGTGTCAGCATCGACTATCACATCATCAAGGATATTGTGAACACCTTCACAGTCCTGTAGGGCGTGATGGACGACTGCATTGTATAATTTTATTTGTGCATCAGTTTTAAACCAATTATGTTACTATTCTTTTTTTCGCGATTTCAATAGGCAAATATGAAAAAAGGGCATTAAATTTCGCGTTTCAAGCGTTCTCGACTTCATTTTATCTTTCAAAGGTTTAGGTTCAGGTTCTACGTAAACTGGAACAAGTAAAATGCAAGCAAACGGCATATTTGAAAATTAACTTTTAAGTGCATGCAACGTGCATACGCATTGTCTAAGTACGTATACTCTCTCCACTTTTTTCTGTAAATTGTTTTTTCTCAGGAGAGTGGTTGCTCTTATGGGGATGTACTCTCTCCACTTTTTTTTACCTTCGTTTTTCAGCATTTCAATTTAATTTTCCTTATTTCCATGTGTGCTAAAGAGGTGATGACTAGATGGCCTCACACGTTCCCGTTTGTACATAGTTTTCTTTTTGTTGTCATTAAACCGTTTAATTCGTAAAAAACATCCTGTCTTGTTTCCATTTTTTTACCGCGAGGCGCCTAGGACTCTGTGACGTCATTCCCTCTCGGCTTATCCCCGTGTGTGACACCCCAACTTTGAATTTCCTGAATGCGATATTTTTTCTCAACATGGTACGCAAAACAACCCGACCTGTTTCCCGGGTCTTTGCAGAAAGGGAGGTGTCACGTGTCTGTGACGTCATCTTTCGAATTTTGAAATTCCCGCCAAATTTTTATCCAACGATCGGAGCGCTCCAATTCCAACCGTCAAAAAGTACGTGAAGGGTCGTACATCACTACTGAAAATGCTGGAAATCTGATATCCGTAGTTCAGTTTTTAAGAAGGAGAATTACGCTAGTCTCAAGAGTACGATCTTCGTCATCAATGTTGTTCCATTGATAACACAATAATTGCCACGTGAACCAAAGTTTCCAGCAGCTGCCTTTTAGAACAAAAAAAAACCTAAATAAAGCTGTCGGCCGACTGTCGGTGGAGGGAAGATGTTCTTCACAATTACCGAAACATTTATGTTTACCTTTTTCAGGTGTTGCCAGTGCTCCTAAAGATCTTCCGGCAAGTCGACAATGATGTGGAATTGCGCATGGCTTGTTTTGTTGTTATTTGTGACAGCAAGCCTGGTCCAGCTGTGTTCAACCTGATTATTTCGCATCTCCAGCGTGAACGTACCAACCAAGTGCGTTCATTTGTGGTGTCCTACATCAAAGGAATGGCATTCTCCAAGTACCCTTGTGATGAAAAGATGTAAGTTGTGGGGCAGGTGATTATTAATGATGGGTAAATATCAAGGGCTGCTGGACAAACACTCAGGGCCCGGTTCCTCGAAAGCCGGTTAACGCTAATCTAAGATTAAACATGAACCAAGCAGTTTATTTCTCTACTCCCAAATGCTGTTCAACGCAGATTTTTGGCAGAACTTTACATGAGAAGACGTCAATCTTGAAAAACAAAAATAAGCAAAAGAAACTTTCACCAAAAAGTTGAAAACGTGAAGCAAAAGTTTACGCTAATCCTGGATTAAGTTAATCGGCTTTCGAGGAACCGGGCCCAGGTTATTTAAGTAACTCAGAAGAAAGTGCCGTTATAATGATATCTGCAACCAAGGTTTTTTTAGGTTTTCTAAGCCTGGAGATGGATAATAAAAACTCTCTGATAAACGCTTGACAGAAAAGGAGTATTCTATGCAAACGTCCAGTTGTTGTAGGCTATCACTCATTTTATTCCGGGGGCACTAATGAATCCTGCTCATTTTTCAAGTAATTTTGAAAATATATAGGGTCCACAACCAGGATGACACATCTTAGAACAAAAATACGTACTCTTAATGGCTAAAAATATAAATTATTTTAAAGAAGTGTGCAAGTATTCAACCTCGTAACTGCAGTTTTCATTGGGCAAAATGATAGAATTATCGCAACAATTTGAGCAACTTTCGGATGACCTTGAAAACGTGTCCGCAATTTGTTTTACGTACCAATGTTTGGCAAGATTAAAACAAAGCTTCTCCTTATTCCCGCCAAGGAAACTCCTAATATGGGCAGTAAACAGTTCGATTGCCCAATCACATTACTGCATTTCAAATGACGTCAAAGCGAAACTTTCCAGAAAGTTCCATGGAGAGATGACGTTGTTTGAATCAGGAGGGCTGTCATTATTGCTACAGTAGTTGTTACTAATAAGCTTATTTTGTTTTAGGGCTAAAACAGCAAGGTTTGCTCTCAGAATGCTCAGGAAGCACAGGATAGATCTCTTAAAATCAAAATGGTTTCACTGGGGTCAATTTTCCGGTCAGTATTTCCATTCAGCCTGTAACATCCATTGTTGGACATTAGGTCTTCCCCAGTTCATGCCATCTTTGCTCATCATGCGCGAGTCGAGACCCGGCAGTGCTTTTCAAATTTGTCACATTCTCGCCACCAGAGCCCCAAATCTTATGTCAACCCATGACCCAAGGCTCTAGGGAACTCTGTGTAGGAGAACATGCGCCGTAGGTTTCTTTTAAACAGAAATTGGATATTTGAAGCTAACGGCATCTGCGTCGTGCTAACATGAATGCACCAATCAGAGACGCTTTTCATTCTTCTTCATGAAAACCAATGAGAAGACAGTTCGTTTCAGGGTTCCCCAGAGCTCTTCTCTCCTTTAGTCATGCGCAAAAGAGAAGAGCTCTGGGGTCGACATTGAATTTGTCAAGGTCATCTCGCTACCTTGTCCGTGGTCGTCTGTGATTTCTTGTACCTTGAGGGGTCCAGAGTGTAACTCAGGTTGTCCAGCGTTTATCAGTTCTCCTTGTAAGGTGACCTGCCAATTTCCTTTTCAATTTTCTGATCGTAAAAAAAATAATAATAATAATAATGTCCTTGACTTCGGGTCTTTTCTTTGGTCTTGTTGGTGTTAATAGTGAATATTTAAAGGCAATTAAAAACAGGTTAATGAGTTTAGAACATTGCAAGCACCAACGTTCATTTGTTAATAGTTTTTGATTAGATCATAAAGGCCTGTATGCAGAAGTACAATTTTTTTTGTCTGTTTTCGTGTTTGGTTGTTTTGTGAAATTGAAGCCAAATCCAATAATGGTGCTACATTTTTTTAGGGCAAAACAGCATTTGTTTTTCATTTCTTGTTTGACCCTTGTTGAGCATAGAATTTAAAAAAAAAAGACATGGCAGTGTTTTTCTCATAATTATGTTGTGTCAGGAACCCATGACCCGGAGCCTACAACTCTACTGTGTTCGTGTTACGACGTTTTCACAGACCGATTTATTTTTAGATTGAATTTCCCGCGAATGAGACTCCCACAGGAGCCCGATGACCAATTACAAGAAATTAAGCTGACGTCATAGAGTCACCGAACCGGAAATGCCTTTGTTTTTTGACCTAATTCGGCGGGAAGGGCTAGTCTAAAAATAAACCTATTTGTGAAAACGCCGTTTCACAGACGCTGTATGGAAGTTGCACACTCCAGATGGGCTCCTGGTTGTGTTGGGTTCTTGGAAAATGTTGTAGTTATTTAGATAGAATAAAGTTTTGTTAAAATAATTATTATATTTGGTTATTTGCTTGCTTGTAAAGCGCATTTGAATATGCCAATAGAAAATGCGGTCTATAAATTCATTACCATTACCATTTGGATTTCAATTCACCTTTTACACTCGTCGGCCATTTTGGAGTCCGTGGGGAATAAAGGCTTTGTCGTTGCATTGTCTTTGCCCGTCCAGCCTCACATTGAATAAGAGGCTCGACGGGCAAAATCTTTTGTTTGGACATTGAGTCATATGGGCCAATTGAACTGATGAAGCTACTTATTCTGTCTTTTGTTGTGGGAACTCCAACTGATCTTTGCTGAAGTGAAGCACCCTTAATTTTTGGCTGCAATTAAACAAAGAGTAAGGAAGAACGTGTGGTCAAATTTTGGCCGAGCAAGTTGGATCCTGGTAACTAATGACGTCAAAGAAGTCAAGAAGGTAATTCCATTCTGAATCGTCAGAACATTCGCGAGAATCCGAAGGGTAACTGTCGTCCGACATTTCTATAAAGACTTAACATGAAGCTCTGATTTTCAACAAGACTTCTTACACTTTTGCACATTTCTTTCTGAAGAGATGCGAACAAGTTACTTCTTTGACGTCATTAGTTACCAGGGCCCAACTGGCCCGGCCAACATTTTTTGCGTATAAATCAAACGCCGGCTAAAAGGCGTGGATACACCACGAGGGAAAATGTTTTGAATTACTACACTCCAGACACTATAGATATTTAAATGAAAAGTTAAAAAACGGGGAAAAAATAAACGTCATAGGGACTTTAATGACCCTTCCATTCAAGTATTCCGTTTTCCTTTCAGAACTTCTTCAGTTAGGCGGATCAGTTGACTTGCAAATGATTTCCACACCATCAAGTTTCCTTCCACGATCTATCACCTCAAAGGTCAAAGTTCAAATGCTTGGAAGATCTATGAATTTGTTTGAGGTGAGTGTAATTAATCTGAAAGTCTTTTGTCTATGCTGTGCATGGTAAGACGACATACTGATAGAAGGGGATCTGTAGAAATAGCGCAAGCAGCAAAGCAAGAGGGCACCTTCCTTACCTATTGGGGTTGTTTCCATATATGATGCAAACATTGCAAGTGACATATGCAAACTCAGTATCATTTGATCATCAGTAGCATTTTGGTAGGACAAAAAAGCACTCACTTACTCACTCACTCACTCACTCACTCACTTCCCTCACTGGCTACCTTGCCACCACCTGATGATTGGCTGACTGACTAAATGCAGCACGGGCTACCTACCTACCTGATTGACGGATGCTGACTGACGGAGTAAAAAGTAACATGATTGAATGAGAAAGTGGTTGCCTGACTCACTGACTTTCTTGCTGCCCAATTTGTTGACTGGCCGAATTTATACTAGAGACAAATAACTCGTCGAAGACGGATATTTTGTCTGTTACCATGTCTTGAAGACGTGCGGACAGACGAATCAATCGGTTGTTCGAAAGAAGATTAACGCTAATCTCAGATTTAAAATTTACCAAGGAGTTTTTTTCTCTCAACTTTACATTAGAAGAGGTCACTCTTGAAAAACAAAAATAAGCAAAAGAAACTTTTACCAAAAAGTTGGAAAAATGAAACCAAAGTTTACGCTAATCATGGATTAAGTTAATTGGCTTTCCAACAACTGGACCCGGATTTATATCTAGAAGAATTGCAGACGGAATATCGGTCTTAAACAACAATATATATCTTTAAGTCACAGGAATTAACTGTTACAGTGAAGTCAATCTAAAGTATTTTCAAAGAAAGCGTTAGTATCGGAAAGAAAAAAGTTTTAGAATCGCCTATTTTTGTTTTCAAATTTCGAGGGCGCCGCCATCTTGGATAATTGTGACGTGTTACGGTTGCCCTTTTGTTATCATACGAAAGCTCTTTGTGTCAGACTAAATAGGACAACCGTAATTTGAAAGTGAAAATAAGCGATTTTAAAATTCACTTTTCTTGATGTAAACACTATTTTCAAAACAAATTTCGAACACATTTGTTTGTAAACATAATTTCCTTCGGTTTAAACTTATTCTGTAGTATAAGGGTGTGTTCGATTGACCCTTTTCCGGAATAAGAATACGGAGAGTGATGATTTAAAACGGTATGTTTGGCGTTTTGAAGCAACAAGGATAATAAAGATATGTTTAAGATATCATTTTAGCAGGTGTTTGACAATCTTAATGTGAATGTCCGTAAACACGAAGAATTTCTAACTTCTATTCGATGTATTCCTGTTCCGGAATACGGTTAAATCGAACGCGCCCGAAGAGTGGAGGCTCCCTTTAATAGACGAGTTATTCGTCTCTAGTATAAATTCGACCACTGACTGACTTACTAACTTGCGGGCATCTTAGCTGCCTACGTTCTAGCTAAAACTGACGACTCAGTCTGGCTTGCTGGTGTCCCTGCTTTGATTATTGAATGGGTGAATGGGCTGATTGGGTCTGCTGTGTTCTTGTTTTATTTTAAGCGTTCAGGTTTGTGATGTCCAATTATGACCTCCAATTTCATTCTTTTTTTTTTCTGATCCTTGCTAAAGGCTGGTGTGAGGGGTGAAGGTGTCCAAGAACTTCTCCAGCGTGTCGTTGGACCAAGGCCAAAATCCACTGGAAAGAAAACCCTCTTCAGCAAACTCATGCCAAAGAGCTCATCCTTGTTTGACAAAGAAGTCAGGGAAATTAACAAAATGGTAAGAACCTTCCAAGTACTCACAACAAATTCGTGATAATTTTGGTGTCACTGTCCCTACACTCGTCTCCTTAATTGTTACATCACTAGTCTCCAGAAATGTCACGGAAACGTTCATAGAACTTTGCTCCTCAAGTAAAGATAAACAGTTCAGATACCCCTACTCTTAAAACGAACTACGG
>NC_090878.1:10540310-10542810 GCF_036669935.1 Montipora foliosa | reverse complement strand
CGGTGACGTATTACGTCGCAATAATGACCTCATCTAGTTCAGCAATAATTGGAGTTTTATATGGTGCCATAACATTGGTCATACGTGATACAGCGTTGTCGTGCCAATCCTTCTAATAAGAACGTTGCTTGAAAGTGTTGAAACTGCTTTGAGCCACCTTAACGAGATTAAAGTAAAGAACTTTTGAGTTTGCACGGCGATCTTTAAAGCTGGTAGCTTGCGAGGCTTTTTGTGATTAAGAAACCCAGCTGCAAGGGTTCAGCTTGCAGAGTAGAAAGTAAGAGTTGAAAGTAGAGTTAAATTTTCGGGAAAATCGAAGACAAACCCAGCGAATGGTGAGCGTGGGATTCACAACGGTATGCCAATCCAACGCCTTTACTGCTGCACAACGCCAGCTCCTGTAGCCATATATACGAAATTTGAAAGACATATCTCTTTTGGTTTCTTAACAACTTGAAGTGTCAGTGAACAATCACAATTAATGAAAAAAAAAAACAGAAAAAAGAGAGTTTCAACGTTGAGGATAGAAAAACTGCATCTCCGTCAAGTCAATCACTTGATGAAGATTTCGGAATGGCATTGAAAGCTTATGTTGCAATACTTTTGATCATGAACATCAAAACTTGTTCTGTTTTGGTTAGATATGTCCAGGATTGACCATACACCTTTTTCCAAAGTGGCCGTCATTTAAATATTCTTTTGTTTTTATTCAAAGTAGCCCTTGATGCCTCGTTCTTAAGCTTAAAATTCAAAAGAGTATTTTATCTTGAACGAGGCAACAAGGGCCAATTTGTATGCGCATAAATCAGCGGCCATTTTGGAATAAAGTGTATAATTAGATACACGCCGAATTCAATAAGCGTCACAAAGTGTCCCCTTGCCTTTCTGCCCAACTTCAACATCACTTGTGTCTCGGAATACAGACAATTAACGTCGGCAAGTTTCCCCCCCCCCCCCCCCAAAATGATGCTCCTCAAGTAAGGATAATCAGCTACTTTTACCCTTAGAAGCTAAAAATAACGTTAACCTTTACCCTTACCTTATTGTTCGAAATATGTAGCAAAGGCTCAGATAAAGGGCGACTTCGCATTAGATTTCAAAATTGGGTGTGTATCTAATTAGGGTCAAGGCAAAGTCTGCTATGAGCCTAGAAGGCCCATCAGGCCGGCGCTTATCTCTGGTTACTGTAGCATGAAGCGACTAGGAGTACTTCTACTCCCCCCTGTATGGGATGCTGGTCCATCGCAGGGTTAACCCCAGCATTAAATTCGCCGGTACCCATTTATACACCTGGGTGGAGAGAGGCACCGTGAGAGAAAAGTGTCTTCCCCAAGAACACAACACAATGTCCCCGGCTAGGACCCGAACCCGGACCACTCGATCCGGAGTCGAGCGTACTAACCATGGGGCCACCGCGCCTCCCTTAATTAGGGTAAATCCTGGACATAATTGGTTTTGGGTAGAGATAGAGCGGTTTTCAATTGAGTGTCGAAAGTAATTAGTTAATTACTTTGGTTTATGATTACTTCACTCAGTGATTGGTTCAAAGTTCTCGCGCCATTTTTTTAACCAATCAGAAGTGAAACCAAAACCAATTGTGGCTCCGCGTGCACATTTTCCCGCGCTTTGTGACGGCTACGTGTAATTACTTCGAGTTTTGATTGGTTTACTGGATGGTCTCCGTCCTTTTTGATTGATCAAAGTAATTACATTGGTTTTGGTTTTACGACACTCATTCGAAAACCGCTCTATTAAGTTAATAAAGGTTAGAAAGATCATCGCACTTAGATAATCGAATTTATCAGTTGCAAGGAAGCATAATTTTTCAGACTTGCTGATGCTCATGTAACTGCAATAATCTTTTCTAACTTTTATTCATGTCTATTCCACAGTTAAAAAAAATCAAATACGAAGTGGTCTGGTATTGGTGTTTAATAAGAACTGTGATGTTTGTATTTGTTTTCAGACGCTTGTCAATGTTGTGGAACCAGGTCGTCGACAAGTGGATATCACCACATCCTACAAGCTGCCAGATACAGTGACCAGACTTTTTTACAAGCTTTTCAGGGCATTCTCTAGTCAAGTTCGTGACAGGTTAGCGCCACAGCCATTTAATTAAAAGGAATTGTTCCTTTCTTCCTCCCCTCCTTGCTTTCTTCCTACATCACCTCCTTCATTCCTTCCTTTCCTGCATCTCTGCTTTCCTGTCTTCTTTCCTTCCTACATACCGGCCTTCCTTTTTCCCTTTCTATCCTTCCTTTCTCCCTCCCTACATCCCTGCATTCCTGTCTTCCTTCCTTAATTCCATTCTTTGTTCCTTCCTACATCCCTCCTTCCCTCTTTTCCTCCCTTCCTTCCTCCCTTCCTTCCTCCCTTCCTTCCTCCCTTCCTCCCTTTCTCCCTTCCTACATCCCTCCCTTCCTTGCTGCCTTCCTTCCTCCCTACATCCCCTCCTTCCTTCCTCTCTCCCTCCCTGTCTTTCTTCCTTCCTCCCTTCCTT
>NC_090878.1:10485310-10527810 GCF_036669935.1 Montipora foliosa | reverse complement strand
GCCTAATAAACGACTTTTCAGGACGCTGCAAATCAAAGCAAAGTTTGTACTCCTAAAAACGCGAATATGACGAAACGTAAAGATCGCCGAAAGGTGCATGATTCATACGCATACACTTCGGAATGTGTGGAGAAATGTAAATTTTGTAGATAACTTTCTAAGTATAACGAACCACTACTTGAAATTTTGTCTTTTTTGTTTGGGAGCGCGTGTAGTATAGTGGATATCGCTCGCGGATGGCATTCCAGCGCTCCGAGTTCGAATCCAAGCTCGTGCGCTCCAACATTCACTCAGCTTTCCATCCATTTGTGGGGGGTAAAATGAGTACCAGTATTACAGTATTACTGGGGACAAGTTGAACATTCAAAAAGAAATCTTGGTGCTAAACCATTCCAATGATAATTAGTTTGACTAGTATTTACAAGGCTAAAAATTTTAAAAAGTAAAAATCCGAACGTTTTTTGCGTTAAGGCCGGGACACACTAGGCGACAAGTCGCAGCGACAGGTCTCTGCGACAAGTTCCTCCATGTGTACTACTTGCAAAACAAGTCGCTGCGACACGACGCCTGTTCGGAGCACACGCAGTGATCTCGTATGAGAGGGAATGTGAAGTAGCTTTCTAATTCAATATGGCTGACCATATGACGCTCTCTCATTGGTTCATTTATATTTTGTCGCAGCGACTTGTTGCCGGAAGTGTACACACGATGCGACAACGATGCTTTCGCTAATTTTGTCGCTGCGATAAGTCGCACGAATTCAAACTGGTTTGAATTCGCGCGACTGATCGCGGCGACAAAATTCTGCCGCAGCGACAATGATTTTCATGAAATTAACCGTGTCACACAAGGCGATTTGTTGCGGCGACTTGTCCCCCCCCCCCCCCCCCCCCCCAAATGATTTTGTTTGTTTAGAGCGGGCTTCCATTGTTGGATCATTAGGCCCTCAAAAATTCTGCGTTTGTGAAAGGATTGCGCCGTGCAGAGTATAATGAGTTTGATTTGCATGAAAGCACACCACAAATTCCATTTAAAAGGTTGTGCACCAAGACTCGCTATGAAACCGAGGAAAACAGCAACTCGGAAATGGGCTAAAAAGTACCTCACACCACCCCTGCCGTAAGTTACGGTAAGAGCCGTAACTAACAGTGGAAGATAAAGAAAAAGAACCCTTCGGGTTGCGTTCGACTTAGGTCGGCCCTTTAAGCCCTTTAAGCATCGGCCGGGACTGCCCGTATGGTAAGAGACAACCCAAACTTTGGGTAGGTTAGTCTTTCCTTTAACTTTCAAACGTCTAAGGGGATTAGCCTCGGAGTAGCTCAGGGCCCGTTTTGAGACACGTGCATGTTTTAATGGGAGAAATACCAGAAATAATAACAATAATAATGATGATGATGATGGTGATGATATCGATAATAAAAATAATGATGATGATAATCATAATAATAATAATACTAATAAAAATGATAATAATAATAATAATAATAATAATAATAAAATAATAATAAGATGATAATGATGATGGTAATGATAATAATGATGATGACGATGATGATGATATCAATAATAAAAATAATGATGATAATGATAATAATAATAATAATAATGATAATTTTTTTTAATAATAATAATCCCTTTATTAACATATTCCAAGCAAATTGCTATTTACAAGTAAGAAGTAAAACAAAAAGAAAAGTATTAAAACCTATTTACAATTCATTTCCATTAAAAAAGAGACTAGTATGAAGCACAATAAACTTACGAAGATATTCTTATTTGTAGTAAGAAAAGTTCATGTCATGATAGCGTTCTGACTAATAATAATAATAATAATAATAGTAATAATAATAATAATAAGGATGATGATGATGATGATGATAATAATATTAATAACAAGTTAAACATCCTAGCCTAAAAGACCTCTGCTGGTCAGTGCTTTTTCTTATATCGAGCAGTCAAATCCTGGAATGCTCTCCCTAAAATCGCCACTCAACGTGAAAACTTAACCAAATTTAAATCTAAAGCTAGGAGCCATTTTTATACAGTTTGTAACTGACTTATTTACATATTTAAACCAATTATAAGGTAACTCTAAAAAGAAGCTTTCAAAAAATTTTGTTGTCAATTATTGCCGAACAGCTCAAGTTTGGGAGCAATAATAAAGGTTGTTTGGTTTGTTTGTCCCCAACCCAAAACTCACAGGGTTGTCGACTGTCTAATAGGGATACTCTTAAAACAGTGTACACTTTACCGTAGACTTTCAGGTAGGCAGCGTGGTTCACTGGATAGGCTATTTGGTTTGCATGAGACTGCCCAGGGATAAAATTGACTTCTGGTTTAGATTTGAGTTCCGTTGTCCCGGATTCAACTCGAAAAAGCTTTGTAAATAGCCTAAGTTTCAGGGGCACCCAACGAATCTGTTCCTCACATTATCTGTTCCCCAGAGGAATCCTGCTGGCTGGCAAAAATACAGGTGTTTCGATTAGCTGGCTGGGAAATTTTGTTATTGATATAGGTTTTGCCTGGGAATTACTGACTTTTTGTAGCATTTCAACCCGAGCTGGCTGTAGAAATTCTGAAGACTGAGGACGACTAAAAAAAAAAGAACCCCTTCCCTCTCCCAGAGAGTAGTCACAAACATACGACGGCTGGTCAGAGTGATTGCGCGTGCGGAAAAAAACCTGTTTTGTCCCGGTTTTGTCGCTTTTGTTCGGTTTTTTCGGATCGAGGGATTTGAAAGCACGCGGAATTCCTGGCTAGGAAAAAAATCTGATCAGCTGGCTGGGAAACCAACCAATTTTATCTAGCTGGCTGAGAAATTTCTTGTGTGTCTTGCTGGGAAAAAGGAACAGATAATGTTTTCCCAGCAACACTGAAAAACACCTGAAAATGCCTTAATAACATTTATTTTCATTAACTGGGGTATAATAATACATTTTACAACAAATTGGTCGTTGGGTGCTCCTGAAGTTTTTTCCCTTCGTTTTACACAATAAGCTATCACTTCCCTGAGCTAGATATCCTGGTAACCAGTGCGCAAACAAGAACAACATTTTAATAAAGTAGATTTATGCTGCCAAACTGTTCGCAAACATGGAAAACATTTTAGGAAAATAGTCGTTTTCTAAAACAAACGCTTTCTTCCTCCTCTTACGTCATTCGGACGCACTTGAAAAAATGAAAAATTTCCTCTTTAGTTCCAGCATCGGCCGGGATAGCTCAGTGGTTAGAACATCCCGCCGAATTCAAACTTAGCGGGTTCCGAATTCAAATCGATTCCTGGCCGATACTGTGTTTTTTACCTCCTGATATTTTTCTTGTTTTGTTTTGCTTGATTAGCTGTCATTTCTTAGTACACCTAATGCTGGCAAACTATGCGCAAACATGGAAAACATTTTAGGAAAATAGTCGTTTTGTAAAACGAACGATTTCTTCCTGTGTAACTTCATTCGGACGCACTTATAAAATTGAGAAATTTACTATTCAACTCCAGCATCGGCCGGGATAGCTCAGTGGTTAGAGCACCCCGCCCAATTCAAACTTAGCGGGTTTCGAATTCAAATCGATTCCTGGCCGATGCTGTGTTTTTTACCTCCGGATATTTCTCTTGCTTTGTTTTGCTTGATTAGCTGTCATTTCTTAGTAAACCTTATGCTGGCAAACTATGCGCAAATATGGAAAACATTTTAGGAAAATAGTCGTTTTGTAAAACGAACGATTTCTTCCTGTGTAACTTCATTCGGACGCACTTATAAAATTGAGAAATTTACTATTCAACTCTAGCATCGGCCGGGATAGCTCAGTGGTTAGAGCACCCCGCCCAATTCAAACTTAGCGGGTTTTGAATTTAAATCGATTCCTGGCCAATGCTGTGTTTTTTACTTGCTGACATTTTTTCTTGTTTTGTTTTGCTTGATTAGCTGTCATTTCTTAGTACACCTTATGCTGGCAAACTATGCGCAAATATGGAAAACATTTTAGGAAAATGGTCGTTTGATGAAAAGGACACTTTCTTTCTGCTGTTACATCATTCGGACCCACTTATAAAATTGAGAAATTTTCAATTTAACTCTAGCATCGGCCGGGATAGCTCAGTGGTTAGAGCACCCCGCCCAATTCAAACTTAGCGGGTTTTGAATTTAAATCGATTCCTGGCCGATGCTGTGTTTTTTACTTGCTGACATTTTTTCTTGTTTTGTTTTGCTTGATTAGCTGTCATTTCTTAGTACACCTAATACTGGCAAACTATGCGCAAACATGGAAAACATTTTAGGAAAATAGTCGTTTTGTAAAACGAACGATTTCTTCCTGTATAACTTCATTCGGACGCACTTATAAAATTGAGAAATTTACTATTCAACTCCAGCATCGGCCGGGATAGTTCAGTGGTTAGAGCACCCCACCCAATTCAAACTTAGCGGGTTTCGAATTCAAATCGATGCCTGGCCGATGCTTTTTTTTTTTACTTGCTGACATTTTTCTTGTTTTGTTTTGCTTGATTAGCTGTCATTTCTTAGTGAACCTTATGCTGGCAAACTGTGTGCAAACATGGAAAACATTTTAGGAAAATAGTCGTTTTGTAAAACGATTTCTTCCTGCTGTAACTTCATTCGGACGCACTTATAAAATTGAGAAATTTATTATTCAACTTCAGCATCGGCCGGGGTAGGTCAGTGGTTAGAGCACCTCGCCCAATTCAAACTTAGCGGGTTTCGAATTCAAATCGATTCCTGGCCGATGCTGTGTTTTTTTACTTGCTGACATTTTTCTTGTTTTGTTTTGCTTGATTAGCTGTCTTTTTTTTGTGCAACTTATGATAGCAAATTGTGCAAAAACATGAAGAACATTTTAGGAAAATAGTCGTTTGGTAAAACGATTTCTTCCTGCTGTAACTTCATTCGAACGCACTTATAAAATTGAGAAATTTACAGTTTAACTCGAGCATCGGCCGGGATAGCTCAGTGGTTAGAGCACCCCGCCCAATTCAATCTTAGCGGGTTTTGAATTCAAATCGATTCCTGGCCGATGCTGTTTTTTTTACCCCGTGATATTTTTCATGTTTTGTTTTGCTAGATTAGCTGTCATTTGTTTGTGCACCTTATGCTGGCAAACTGTGCGCAAACATGGAAAACATTTTAGTAAGATAGTCGTTTAATAAGACGAACGCTTTCTTGCTCCTGTTACGTCATTCACACGCACTTATAAAATTGAGAAATTTACAAGTTAATCCCAGCATCGACCGGGATAGCTCAGTGGTTAGAGCACCCCGCCCAATTCAAACTTAGCGGGTTTCGAATTCAAATCGATTCCTGGCCGATGCTGTGTATTTTACCTTCTGTTATTTTTCTTGTTTTGTTTTGCTTGATTAGCTGTCATTTGTTTGTGCACCTTATGCTGGCAAACTGTGCGCAAACATGGAAAACATTTTAGTAAGATAGTCGTTTAATAAAACGAACGCTTTCTTGCTCCTGTTACATCATTCAGACGCACTTATAAAATTGAGAAATTTACCGTTTAACTCCTGCATCGGCCGGGATTGCTCAGTGGTTAGAGCGCCCCGCCCAATTCAAACTTAGCGGGTTTCGAAATCAAATCGATTCCTGGCCGATGCTGTTTTTTTTACGTCCTGATATTTTTCTTGTTTTGTTTTGCTTGATTAGCTGTCATTTCTCAGTGCACCTTATGCTGGCAAACTGTGCGCAAACATGGAAAGCATTTTAGGAAAATGGTCGTTTGATAAGAATTACACTTTCTTTCTGCTGTTACATCATTCGGACGCACTTATAAAATTGAGAAATTTACAGTTTAACTCCAGCATCGGCCGGGATAGCTCAGTGGTTAGAGCACCCCGCCCAATTCAAACTTAGCGGGTTTCGAATTCAAATCGATTCCTGGCCGTTGCTGTGTTTTTTACTTGCTGACATTTTTCTTGTTTTGTTTTGCTTGAGTAGCTCTCATTTCTCAGTGCACCTTATGCTGGCAAACTGTGCGCAAACATAGAAAACATTTTAGTAAAATACTCGTTTAAAAAAACGAACGCTTTCTTGCTCCTGTTACATCATTCAGACGCACTTATAAAATTGAGAAATTTACCGTTTAACTCCTGCATCGGCCGGGATTGCTCAGTGGTTAGAGCGCCCCGCCCAATTCAAACTTAGCGGGTTTCGAAATCAAATCGATTCCTGGCCGATGCTGTTTTTTTTTACGTCCTGATATTTTTCTTGTTTTGTTTTGCTTGATTAGCTGTCATTTCTCAGTGCACCTTATGCTGGCAAACTGTGCGCAAACATGGAAAGCATTTTAGGAAAATGGTCGTTTGATAAGAATTACACTTTCTTTCTGCTGTTACATCATTCGGACGCACTTATAAAATTGAGAAATTTACAGTTTAACTCCAGCATCGGCCGGGATAGCTCAGTGGTTAGAGCACCCCGCCCAATTCAAACTTAGCGGGTTTCGAATTCAAATCGATTCCTGGCCGTTGCTGTGTTTTTTACTTGCTGACATTTTTCTTGTTTTGTTTTGCTTGAGTAGCTCTCATTTCTCAGTGCACCTTATGCTGGCAAACTGTGCGCAAACATAGAAAACATTTTAGTAAAATACTCGTTTAAAAAAACGAACGCTTTCTTGCTCCTGTTACATCATTCAGACGCACTTATAAAATTGAGAAATTTACAAGTTAACTCCAGCATCGGCCGGGATAGCTCAGTGGTTAGAGCACCCCGCCCAATTCAAACTTAGCGGGTTTCGAATTCAAATCGATTCCTGGCCGATGCTGTGTTTTTTACCTTCTGACATTTTTCTTGTTTTTTTTGTTTGATTAGCTGTAATTTGTTTGTGCACCTAATACTGGCAAACTATGCGCAAACATGGAAAACATTTTAGGAAAATAGTCGTTTTGTAAAACGAACGATTTCTTGCTCCAGGTACGTCATTCGGACGCACTTATAAAATTGAGAAATTTACTATTCAACTCCAGCATCGGACGGGAAAGTTCAGTGGTTAGAGCACCCCACCCAATTCAAACTTAGCGGGTTTCGAATTCAAATCGATGCCTGGCCGATGCTTTTTTTTTTTACTTGCTGACATTTTTCGTGTTTTGTTTTGCTTGATTAGCTGTCATTTCTTAGTGAACCTTATGCTGGCAAACTGTGTGCAAACATGGAAAACATTTTAGGAAAATGGTCGTTTTGTAAAACGATTTCTTCCTGCTGTAACTTCATTCGGACGCACTTATAAAATTAAGAAATTTACTATTTAACTCCCGCATCGGCCGGGATAGCTCAGTGGTTAGAGCACCCCGCCCAATTCAAACTTAGCGGGTTTCGAATTCAAATCGATTTCTGGCCGATGCTGTGTTTTTTACCTCCTGACATTTTTGTTGTTTTGTTTTGCTTGATTAGCTGTTATTTCTTAGCGAACCTAATGCTGGCAAACTGTGCGCAAATATGAAAAACATTTTAGGAAAATGGTCGTTTGATGAAAGGGACACTTTCTTTCTCCTGTTACATCATTCTTACGCACTTATAAAATTGAGAAATTTATTATTTAACTTCAGCATCGGCTGGGATAGCTCAGTGGTTAGAGCACCCCGCCTAATTCAAACTTAGCGGGTTTCGAATTCAAATCGATTTCTGACCGATGCTGTGTTTTTTACCTCCTGACATTTTTGTTGTTTTGTTTTGCTTGATTAGCTGTTATTTCTTAGCGAACCTAATGCTGGCAAACTGTGCGCAAATATGAAAAACATTTTAGGAAAATGGTCGTTTGATGAAAGGGACACTTTCTTTCTCCTGTTACATCATTCTTACGCACTTATAAAATTGAGAAATTTATTATTTAACTTCAGCATCGGCCTGGATAGCTCAGTGGTTAGAGCACCCCGCCTAATTCAAACTTAGCGGGTTTCGAATTCAAATCGATTCCTGGCCGATGCTGTGTTTTTTACCTCCTCACATTTTTCTTGTTTTGTTTTGCTTGATTAGCTGTCATTTGTTTGTGCACCTTATGCTGGCAAACTGTGCGCAAACATGCAAAATTGGAAAACGTTTTAGGAAAATACTCGTTTAATAAAACGAACGCTTTCTTACTCGTGTTACGTCATTCGGAAGCAATTATAAAATTGAGAAATTTATTATTTAACTTCAGCATCGGCCGGGATAGCTCAGTGGTTAGAGCACCCCGCCCAATTCAAACTTAGCGGGTTTTGAATTTAAATCGATTCCTGGCCGATGCTGTGTTTTTTACCTCCTGACATTTTTGTTGTTTTGTTTTGCTTGATTAGCTGTCATTTCTTAGTGAACCTAATGCTGGCAAACTGTGCGCAAACATAGAAAACATTTTAGGAAAATAGTTGTTTGATAAAAGGAACGCTTTCTTGCTCCTGTTACGTCATTCGGACGCACTTATAAAATTGCCAAATTTACAAGTTAACTCCAGCATCGGCCGGGATAGCTCAGTGGTTAGAGCACCCCGCCCAATTCAAACTTAGCGGGTTTTGAATTCAAATCGATTCCTGGCCGATGCTGTAATTTTTACTTGCTGACATTTTTTCTTGTTTTGTTTTGCTTGATTAGCTATCATTTCTTAGTACACCTAATACTGGCAAACTATGCGCAAACATGGAAAACATTTTAGGAAAATAGTCGTTTTGTAAAACAACGATTTCTTCCTGTGTAACTTCATTCGGACGCACTTATAAAATTGAGAACTTTACTTTTCAACTCCAGCATCGGCCGGGATAGTTCAGTGGTTAGAGCACCCCGCCCAATTCAAACTTAGCGGGTTTCGAATTCAAATCGATTCCTGGCCGATGCTGTGATTTTTTATTTGCTGACATTTTTCTTGTTTTGTTTTGCTTGATTAGCTGTCATTTCTTAGTGAACCTTATGCTGGCAAACTGTGTGCAAACATGGAAAACATTTTAGGAAAATAGTCGTTTTGTAAAACGATTTCTTCCTGCTGTAACTTCATTCGGACGCACTCATAAAATTGAGAAATTTATTATTTAACTTCAGCATCGGCCGGGATAGCTCAGTGGTTAGAGCACCCCGCCCAATTCAAACTTAGCGGGTTTCGAACTCAAATCGATTCCTGGCCGATGCTGTGTTTTTTTACTTGCTGACATTTTTCTTGTTTTGTTTTGCTTGATTAGCTGTCATTTCTTAGTGAACCTTATGCTGGTAAACTGTGCGCCAACATGGAAAACATTTTAATAAGATATCCGTTTAATAAAACGAACGCTTTCTTGCTCCTGTTACGTCATTCAGACGCACTTATAAAATTGAGAAATTTACAAGTTAACCCCAGCATCGGCCGGGATAGCTCAGTGGTTAGAGCACCCCGCCCAATTCAAACTTAGCGGGTTTCGAATTCAAATCGATTCCTGGCCGATGCTGTGCTTTTTACCTCCTGACATTTTTCTTGTTTTGTTTTGCTTGATTAGCTGTCATTTCTCAGTGCACCTTATGCTGGCAAACTGTGCGCAAACATGGAAAACATTTTAGTAAGATAGTCGTTTAAAAAAACGAACGCTATTTTGCTTGTGTTACGTCATTCACACGCACTTATAAAATTGAGAAATTTACGAATTAACTCCAGCATCTGCCGGGATAGCTCAGTGGTTAGAGCACCCTGCCCAATTCAAACTTAGCAGGTTTCGAATTCAAATCGATTCCTGGCCGATGCTGTGTTTTTTACTTGCTGACATTTTTCTTGTTTTGTTTTGCTTGAGTAGCTCTCATTTCTCAGTGCACCTTATGCTGGCAAAGTGTGCGCAAACATGGAAAACATTTTAGTAAAATACTCGTTTAATAAAAGGAACGCTTTTTTGTTCTGGTTACGTGATTCAGACGCACTTATAAAATTGAGAAATTTACAAGTTAATTGCAGCATCGGCCGGGATAGTTCAGTGGTTAGAGCACCCGCTCAATTCAAACTTAGTGGGTTTTGAATTCAAATCGATTCCTGGCCGATGCTGTGTTCTTTACCTCCTGACATTTTTCTTGTTTTGTTTTGCTCGATTAGCTGTCATTTCTCAGTGCACCTTATGCCGGCAAACTGTGCGTAAACATGGAAAACATTTTAGTAAGATAGTCGTTTAATAAAACGAACGCTTTCTTGCTCCGGTTACGTCATTCAGACGCACTTATAAAATTGAGAAATTTACAGTTTAACTCCAGCATCGGCCGGGATAGCTCAGTGGTTAGAGCACCTCGCCCAATTCAAACTGAGCGGGTTTCGAATTCAAATCGATTCCTGGCCGATGCTGTTTTTTTTACCTCGTGATGTTTTTCTTGTTTTGTTTTGCTTAATTAGCTGTCATTTCTCAGTGCACCTTATGCTGGCAAACAGTGCGCAAATATGGAAAACATTTTAGGAAAATGGTCGTTTGATGAAAAGGACACTTTCTTTCTGCTGTTACATCATTCGGACGCACTTATAAAATTGAGAAATTTACAGGTTTACTCCAGCATCGGCCGGGATAGCTCAGTGGTTAGAGCACCCCGCCCAATTCAAACTTAGCGGGTTTCGAATTCAAATCGATTCCTGGCCGTTGCTGTGTTTTTTACTTGCTGACATTTTTCTTGTTTTGTTTTGCTTGAGTAGCTCTCATTTCTCAGTGCACCTTATGCTGGCAAACTGTGCGCAAACATAGAAAACATTTTAGTAAAATACTCGTTTAAAAAAACGAACGCTTTCTTGCTCCTGTTACATCATTCAGACGCACTTATAAAATTGAGAAATTTACAGTTTAACTCCAGCATCGGCCGGGATAGCTCAGTGGTTAGAGCACCCCGCCCAATTCAAACTTAGCGGGTTTCGAATTCAAATCGATTCCTGGCCGATGCTGTGTTTTTTACCTTCTGACATTTTTCTTGTTTTTTTTGTTTGATTAGCTGTAATTTGTTTGTGCACCTAATGCTGGCAAACTGTGCACAAACATGGAAAACATTTTAGGAAAATAGTTGTTTGGTAAAACGAACGATTTTTTGCTCCAGTTACGTCATTCGGACGCACTTACAAAATTGAGAAATTTACGATTTAGTTCCAGCATTTGCCGGGATAGCTCAGTGGTTAGAGCACCCCGCCCAAATCAAACTTAGCGGGTTTCGAGTTCAAATCGATTCCTGGCCGATGCTTTGTTTTTCTTATTAGTATTAATTTTTTTTTCTTTAATGAGCTGGCGCTTACGCATCATTAGCTGGAAAAATGTGCGCAAATGTTTTAAACGTTTTAGTAATACATGCGTTTTATAAAAAAAAAAACGATTTCTAGTGCCACTTACTGCAATCGGAGGAATTTGTGTTGTGGAGAAATTTTTTCTTTTGTTTGGGCATCGGCCGGGATAGCTCAGTGGTTAGAGCACCCGCCCAATTCAAGCGTAGCGGGTTTTGAATTCGAATCGATTCCTGGCCGATGAGGTGTTGTTTATTCTGTACGTTTTTTTTTTCTTTTCGCTTGGTTGTTCTTAAATGAGCTATGAATTCTGCACCTTAAACTGACAAACTGTGCGCAAATGAGAAAAACATTTTATTAACGGATCGTTTGAAGAAAAATCGCCTTCTAGTTCCTTTTACTTGAATCACACGCACTTGTGGGAATGAGAAATTTTCTACTTCTCGTAAGTAATGGCTGTCATAGCTCAATGGTTAGAGCAGGATCCCGCTCAGTTCAAATTCAGCGGTATCGAATCCTAATCGAATCCTTGCCGATGTAATGTCTTTTTATCCCGTAGGACTTTTCTCTTGTTTTGCTTTTTTGCGTTATAAACTGTAGCTTCTGTAGCTGGGAAACTGTCCGAAAATTAGGAAAACATTTTACTAATACAACAACTCTGATAAAAAAGTAATTTGCTTTCTGTTCTTTTCCTTTCCGGTTCTTGTAATTTGCATTAAAATGCGCGGACAAGAGCGCCCTTTTCATATTAATGACGTTCTTGTCAGTGATTGGTTCTGGACAATCTAATCCATATTCATAAAACATTGCAAAATTTCGCCCATTTTACAGTTGCTGTCACGTTGGCAAGATGTGCTGCGTTTCTGCTACATGGTTTGTCTTTGAAACGGTACTCTTTTGCCGCCGTTTGGACCAAGACGGAGGAGGCAAGTCTATTTGTCCCGCTTATTCAAACACGGTCAGTTTTCGCATGATTACTTTCTTAAGCTCTAAGACAAGTTTATGTACAGCGAATTACGTTTCTAGAATGTGCTTAGGTTGTTGCTGGACTTATTTGTCGTAATTCTCTCGAGAATTAAAACTTATTCGTAGATCAATTTAACGAAGAAGAAACGACTTTAGCCATAGTGAAGTGTTTTGAATAACTTCACCGTACCAGCGCTTAGGAAAAGATATTTCAATGTCTCTCGAAGGCAAATTGTAACTTAGAAAATTTAAGATAACAAAACTTGTGAACTTTAACTAATGTATTGTTCTGGTATTGTTCGCAGGTCGGAAACCGAAGGACTTCAGGTTCTTCGGAAAGAGAAGGGAAAGTTTTGAAGACAAAGTCGTTTAAGGTAAACATTTACCTGCATCAACTGCATGAACAATTATTAAATAGTGCTAATCTGTTTACTAAAATAGACGCTTCTTCTTTATAATAGTCTCATCTATCCTCGCTTTATTTATATTAAAGGTCAGTGCCAATGGACAGAGAATGGACACAAAAAGAAACAGCAAATGAAGAAAGATGTGAATCGAAGAATCAGGAGGAAATTGATTCGACAAAGATAAGAGCTCTAGAGTTTACTAATTCTTTAGAAATGGTGGCTATTTCGCAAAGTTTCCTTACAATCGATTTCGTTATACTTTCACTGGAGCGAGCTTATCAGGTTGTCTTTGTCTTAATGGGATTGTACTCTTGGATTGCACACACGACGACGAACATGGCGTGAGCTGCAAAATGGAAAGAAGACTCTTTTTATCCTCAAATGACTATTCCGCGGTCAAAGTTTAACGTTTAAAGTTGTTGCATTAGATCGGAGTAGCACAGCAGAGATGACATAGGATTAGTTTTCATAGTCACCATTTCAACATTAAGCGATCAGTGGGTTTGATGAAGCAGTTTGATATTTTGTTTCCTGACTCGGTGTATTTGGATCTTATCGCCTCAAATTAGTCGCAAAACGAGCGTTGTTGTTTCAAAATGCATGCATTGCAATTGTTTGCGCAATTTGGGCGTTTGTAGATCTTTGCTTCTATCCAATCATATTTTTTGTAATTGATCGCTTGGTGTATAGCTTTAATGTTGCCCACGTACTTTTATCGCACGGCTTTTGTAACAACATGTTTGACAATGTTATGGTCATGGTACCGATCGATACGTGGAAGTTAAGTTTTAAATCTGTTATTCGGTGATAAAACTAAAGATCGTTAAAATACTCTTTTTAGTCGGTCTTACTAAAATCCATATAGAGTAAAACGTCGGCTCTTTGAATATAACACTAAATAAATATAGGGATGTTTTTCTGTGGTGGTAACTCGGGGGTACTCGGAAAATGTCCGAGTCAACCCGAGTGAACCTACGACCTCCTGATTACAAGCTCGGATCCTCTACGACTGATCATTGAAGACTCGTGGGATTTTGGTCATTAAAGTAGGTTTAGATTACAAATTGTTCCGCCCTACTGCTAGGAATGAAA
Organism: Montipora foliosa; assembly: GCF_036669935.1. Lineage (NCBI taxonomy): Eukaryota > Metazoa > Cnidaria > Anthozoa > Scleractinia > Acroporidae > Montipora > Montipora foliosa. The sequence goes on along the minus strand of NC_090878.1, from coordinate 10,514,167 downwards.
TGACAGCGAGAATCCTAACAGTATAGCATGACAATTCTTACCAGAACCTAGTTTTATGACCAGGCTCCCACGACCAAGCTTTTAATCGAAAGCCTTCGAATCTCCGGAAAGAGCACTCGTACATTTTCCGAGTACCCGCGATTCACCATCCATAAATAGTAATCTCTCCATTTCATTAACCGGGGTAACATTTGTCAATCAATGATAGCGAGACTCGGAGTAAAAATATATACTATTTAAGAAAAAAAAGGCTTATCGAGCGTTAAAAACAGTCAATTCGAAATTTTCATAGTTAAGGAGTAAACAATTTTCTCGCCCACCATGCTTAAGGTTTTTACGTGGTTAGTTAGTAAGAAAATAGGTCAGAGCAGCTTCAAAGCAAAATATTTTAAAATGGTTTGTACTTTCCATCATTGAAAACCACTTGAACTAAAGCAGAATGATTCCATAGCGACTGACTCCATAGCGACAGACTGACGAATCTTAATACAAAGGACAGTCGACGAAGAACCGCTGACTGACATCATCATGACAGTACTACATCTCAAGAAACAAGTGACTTTTGACAACAAAACAATGAACGAGAGTCAAGCACAATTCCTCTTCTGAGATTTTTTGGCGGAACAGACTGTACCATCAATTTCAAACTGGCACAACCATCTTATTGAATTGCTAAATTCTTTCCAATCGTTCCACTTGATTCCACTTGATTCCACTTGATTCCAATACTATGACCAATTAACCGATAATTCACTAACGGGAAAAGCCCGAGTTCTTACCAGTCTCCGTTCTTTTCGTGATGTAGATCTCGGAACAAGGAATGGCAAATTATTTGCAAGCACGGCTGCTAAAACCCTCTAAGTCCACAATACACAATCACATTTAATGCACAGAGAAGTAATCGACGATCTCAAAAACAATTGCAAATGAACGCTGTGATGACAACTGATCACGTACTACTAGTACTGTAGACAGAAATGTGCTTTGCACTCTCATTAAGAGGCCTTAAAACATTACTCTACCTCTTAATAAACAAACAAATTAAGACAGTTGTGGGCGCTTTAATGAAAAGAGCCCTGCTTAATAGTGGCGGATGAAAGATTACTTATGACACTACCACAGAGACTAATCGGATATAACTCTGTCGAAACACCGGACCCAACGACAGCCGCCCCATAGCCGACGATCATCACACAAACTAAACGGCAACACAACTAGTATCTACAAAGCCGTGGAACCTTTGAAGCATCAATGCTAAAGAGACAAATTCACGGATTGTGCGAGCCTTGAAGATCGCGGTGCTTGTTGACCGGGCCAATCACGAGAGCTAGCTAAGATGGTGACACACAAAGGCAAGTCGCGAATGTCTTCACATTTTCAACGGAAGAGCCTGCTTGCATGCTAGTGAAACTTGCAGGACTGAACAGGCGATTGACTAACTAAAAACGGAAAACTGTAAAAGATGACCTATAGGACCCTGGCCCGGACACTCTCGACTGGACTCTGACATAAGTTGATTTCACCTTAAATTCAAAATCATTTTAGATTTATTTGTGACTGCACAGGCCAAAGTTTTCCTTTTATTTTAATTATCGCTTAAAAGAAAGTAAAATAAAGCAGTATGGAAGTAAATAAATATTAAATAAACAAATAGACGCAGATCGTCATTAAATGTTTTCGATTAATAGATCTTTGACGTCGGTCTTAATGCTAATGGTACTGCCATAAAATTGTCATGCAATTTGTTCGCTACACCAGCTATTGTCTGGGTTCATCACAACTTTAATGTCTGGTGCGCAGTAAAATCTTTTCCTTTCAATGCTACGGGATTGCGTATTAATCGGAACTAACGTTATACAGACCGCATCAATGCTGAACAACTACAAAGGGATAAATAGCAATGTCACAAACTCAAATTTCTAGTTTTCATGGGAATACGTGAAATATAGATATTCTTGTTTTCCTTAAAACCTTTGTCATCACATTTGTCTAAAGGTTTAGTCTAGGTTAAGTTAGGGACACTCTCTCTCAAAAATTCAAGACAAGAATAAAGACTTTTCTTAAAACTCAACGAAAAAATCCACCACATAGTGGGAATCTCAACTTTTGTTTTCAAATGTCACTCAGTTTTTTCCGTCCATTTGAGGTCGGTAAAATGCGTACCAGTATTACTGGAGACAAGTTGTGCATTCAACGGGATTGGAGTGGGAGCCACCCCTGCCGTAATAACTTCAGCAGGCGAAGATAATGGAGCCTTCGGGTTTCCTGCCACTGGGGGGGAGGGGTGGGGTATCTTGTCTTTCCTTTGATTTGTAATACAACACTGCACCAGTCGGTTTTTCATCAACGCCAAATAATTGTCATTTAAGCTTTCCTTTAACAAAGGTAGAACAGTTCTCTTTGATTCGGATTGTTTTATTTTCTCTTGGTCTGTATAACCTCTGTTTTGCGTTCGATGATATGGGCGCAACTTTTGAATCAATAAGCGAGCGCGATGAGCGATCAGCAGCGAGCAATGTTTTCAACTTGAATTGATGCTTCAACAGACATTAAAGTTGTTATGATAAAAAAGCGTTACGTTAAGTTAATTTTTAGGAAGAGGCCTTTTCTACTGGACAACTAGAATTCAAGGCTTCGTCGACGCATTTCGAAATAGTTTCCTTGTGCAATAGACTTTTATCCGATTCCATCGCCATCTTGATCGGCAGGCAAACATGGTAAACATTGCAGTCTATGGGTTGGATTTTGATTGACTTTGAACCATTGTAGCTCAGCAAAGCATTCACCGACTTTTTGAACTTCGTAACCTCTTTACAATCAATCATTCACCTGACGGAAAATTGCCAAGAATTTCGCTTTAATTTGCACAAATAATTTTGAATGCTCTCTGCTCGATGTCGTGCGCCGCGCTTATATTGACCCTGAAAGTCCCTTTGGGGAGTGGTCAATTAAGTGTATCATTAGGATAGTTTTATGAAAAGTTAGGTTTGGTAACTCGGCACACGCTTTAAGAGAGGACGGATTTTCAAAGAACTTGTTTTCACAATCTTTTCCATTGTTCATCCCATGAAAACTGAGTTATTGGATGATTTTGAAGCTGGTCATAGAAACGTCCTATTAATTTTCATCTATTCAATTTTGTCCTCATCCAATTATCCATAATTTCTAAATTGACAACACTAGGCTAAGAAACATGAAATAACTTCACGGCAGACCTGCAAAAGGTTTAGATTTGTGTGACGCTTTAAATTGCCTTCGTTCGATACAGCTTCAGGACTTTCATCTTTTGGGCAAAGACCAGCTTAACAATTTAAATAATTGATTTCCAAAAAAATGGTTCTCGCATTTGTAACTACAAAGGTTCAAAGTCAGGCAATATCAATGTTATCTACTGTAATTTTAACTGTGTTTGCACTCCAGTCTAAGGCTATGCGAAATAGCGATTCGGAGGCATGACTTAAGCCACGCATTTTATAGCTATATCTTTGCGTTGCGTCTTTCCTGCGTTTGTCCAGTTGAAAAACGTCTTCATCAAGAGCAAATGATAACGGTAAGAAAGTTCAAACATCGAGGTTCAAGAGCGTATTAAAGGGAACCTCCACTAGAACAAGAAAATCACCTTAAGGTGGCTGGAACCAGTTTCACCACTTTTAGAGACCTTCTTATTAGATGGGTTATAACTACTATACTGTATCACGCAACAGCAATGTTATGGTACCACATCAAACAGCAATTATTGCTTAACGAAATGCGCTCACAATTTTGACGTAATAGGTTACCATGGCAACATGAAAGCTCTCCAAAAACACCCTATATTTCGTCTTTACTTGCTTATATCTTTAAAATGAAATCGGTGACCCCATTTTTTATTGTAGAATAGTAATTATCAATTTAAGATAGAACTATCAGCAAAGTTTAAAAAAATTCTTCGGAGCCAATTCAGAGCTACCTTAATTTTTCGAAAATTTAAGGTAGCTCTGAATTGGCTCCCAAGAATTTTTTTTAACTTTGCAGTTAGTCCTATCTCATATTGCTAATTACTATTTTACAATAAAAAATGGGGTCACCGAGTTCATTTTTAAGGTATAAGCGAGTAAAGACGAAATATAGGGTGTTTTTGGAGAGCTTTCATGTTGCCATGGTAACCTATTACGTCAAAATAGTGAGCGCATTTTGTTAAGTAATAATTGGTGTTTGATATGGTACCATAACATTTCTTTTACGTGATACAGTTTTGTAGTGACAACCCTTCTAATAAAAAGGTCCTTAAAAGTAGTGAAACTGGTTCCAGCCAACTTAAATCACAGAACATAATGTTCACAATCAAAATTGTTCAAACTTTTTCCAATGAAAGCGTTTGTATCCGAAATAAATGAGTTTCATAAAGGTTTGTTTTGGCTTTCAAAATTCCCGGGCGCCGCCATCTTGAATAATTGTAGCGTGTAATGGTTGCGTTATTGTTCAAGAACAGATTCTGTTTGTGTGAAAACAAAAAGCCCAACCGTAACACGTCACAATTATTGAAGATTGCGGCGTACGGAAAATTTGAAAGTGAAAATAAGTGATTCTAAAATTCTTTTTTTTTCGATACAAACACTTTTTTGAAGAAAACTGTCGAAAAAAGTTGATTGCAAACTCGACATTAGTAAGTGAAGGTTTCCCTTTAAGCTATTATATTTTTCTTGTATGGGTGGGATCGAAAGTGTTGTTATTAAACGAATTTAAGTGTTTTGACTGAAAAACTTGTTAGGGGAAACGCTGTGCAAATCGAGTCAAATTTTCCCGCCAAAAAACTTGGAAAAAGTACGGGCGCTCAAAGTACGCATGCGCCAACTTTTTTTGTTGTTGAAAATTTGGGGTTTACGAAAAACAAAAACTTTATAATGTATTACATTTGCTTGTGATAATAAAATGTAATTTTTATTCAGTGAGTCATAACTTAATGTTTTACTAAGTCTATGAAATAATAAAGAAACACAACAATGTGAAAACTGTTTTTACTTTTTGAGTCGTAGTTTAATTAACCTTTAAATTTTTTAAAAAAATACGGCGCATGCGTATTTGGGCCGCCGTATTTTTTCTAAGTGTCATTTTAGACGAAAGGTCAAAGTCCACCCTACGGAAAGGTACTTCCAGAGATTTTAAGGCACTTAACATATACCGAAAGAAGGAGTATTTAGGGTGCGTGGCACTTAACCCTTACTTTAAGATACTTTTTTCAACATTCGAGGCCCGGAAGAAATACAAAATGAAAAATCGATAGCAGCGTCCAAACACAACACAAATAGCAGTTACAAACATTTTGAAGCAAAGCATTTTATAGACTTGACGTTATTATTTTGGAAAACATGATATATATATATATTTGAAAGTTTTTGAAACATGCAAGCCACCAAGTCTATAAAATGTACTGCTTCAAAATGTTTATAACTGCTATTTGTGTTATATTTCTAATCGAGCGTCTATATTACTTGTGAAATTGCGGCAAAATTTAAAGCAGCAAACACCTTTGGCGCTCGCTAATAAAATGTGGCAAGTTCAACGCAGTTAATGCAAGCCGCAAAATGAATACAGGTTTTCGTTTGGCCCGTTTATATTCCACGGCCTTCATTTCAACTTTGAAGTTGCGTGCAAATTACATGCGATAAGAGAACTATACTTCTGTAATTTAAGAGGACCCATCCACACAAACCTTGTTATTTCCCTTAAGTTTTCAAAGGCAAACTCCACTATTGCAACAACTAACTTGCTAATATAATATGCAATCGCAAATCGCAAGCGCACTTGTGGAAGCCAAGGGAATTCTAATTAGGAAGAAAAACAGGAAAAAGCTAAAGTTTCGACGACTGTAATCATAACAAATTTGTCAAGAAAAATAGATATATAATAGATATATAATCTGCGAGTGCATTAAGTCATATCATTTAATTAGCAAAACATAGAGAAGGCAACCAAAAATAACTCCCAAAACAAAATTCGAATCCCAGATGGGATTTGAACCCACGATCCTCGATATTTAGGCAGGTGCTCTAACCACGGAGCTACTGGAAATTCTATGGTGCGTACGGGTATCCATTAGGTTTTGACTAGAACAACATCACGCAGCTACGAAGTCAATTATGGCTTATAAAAACGTCCTGCAGTCACGTTAACTTTTACGTAGCAGGAAAAATATAATGGAAAGATTCATCATTCCAACGATCCAAGCTGTGAGAAATATATCTCATAGTTTGGACGATCGGAAGTCTCGCTTTATTTACGATACGTAATGTGACTGCGCGATGCGGATATGGGCCACAATTGAATTGGTGTGAATTGGTGCGGTGTGTCATGTTGTCGTTCTATCCAAAAGCCCACAGATAATCCCTGCTCAACATGGAGTTTTCAGTAGCTCAGTACGTATAGTATCTACCCAGATATACCTAGATCTTGGAGAGCTTTGGATTTAAATACCATCTGAAACTTAAAAATTTCTCTCAGTTCCATTTGGTTGCCATGTATTCTCCTCCTTTTTACGTTGATGTAATTCTACAAAAGTGCTAAGTCTGTATGATAACAAAAGTGGCCATGCACGAGAACAGATAAATATATTCTTAGCTCAAAAGAGGAGAAGTCTCCCAAAAATTGAAACGATTCTTGATTAATGGTGAGTCGTCATAAGACCGTTGTTTGCTAAAATTGTTTGAAAAAAAAGGAGCTTTCAATAATAACTGATGTGTGCAATATGGCTTGATCCCCGTGATAAAAATGTGCATGTGCATGTGCATGTGCATGTGCATGCTGTTAAATGTCATGTGAATATTTTGCGGTAGGTTAGCAGTTGTATCAAGCGTTTGTCTGTTTGAGTGAGTCTCAAAGTCTCAAAGTCTCAAAGTCTCAAAGTCGCCAAGCCTCAGTATCAGTAGTTTTACGAAAGAGATTAGGTTTAATATACCTACTTTTGTTCGTAAATGATGTACTCAGTGCTCGTTTCCAATAATATCAACGTGTAGGTGGTAGGTGGTAGGTGGTAGGTGGTAGGTGTTAATAGTCCCTGTTGATACCGAACGGAAATGGGAAATGGGAAATGGGAAATGAGAAATCGGAAACGGGAAACGGGAAACGGGAAACGGGAAATCGTAAATGGGAATCCGGAAATCGTCCCCCTAATCGTATACGTGTGGATAATCCTTAAACAGTTTGTTGTATCGTCAATGATTAGAGAGCAGAACTATCGGTTTCATAAGGTTAGCTCGGGGACCGGTCATTATTCGTGGGGCGGGCTGGTCAAAATAGGTCTGAGATAGGTAGATTTCTATTCAGAGGGGAAGGTTGGGCGGCATCAATTGACGAGGCATGGAATGCTCAAGAGTGGTTGAGAAAAACCTAGCACGAATAGCCTTGTCCAGTCGAAGACAGTAATTAAACGGGGAAGTATCAAACGCCTTCGAGGTGTAGTTGTCAGTGTTCTTGTAGTTACTGTATTGTTGTCCAGTTCAGTAGTAAATGACCATAAATGGCTAGAGTCAAGAAGATCGGTAGTATGTCTGTCGTGAGTTAAGTCCTAATAAAAAAGAGCCTATGAATAGTCTGCCCGGTGAGATTTGCATGGAAGAGTGGTTCTACATTGCGTTGTTTGGTGCATTGCATCAATGATCCTAAACCTAAAGTAGCGTGAAATTACTTGAATTTTAACTGTAACTCAAAGACTTCTGCATTTTTGCATGACTTATTGCACTCGCAGTCTTTACTTATTTCCCTTGACAAAATCGTCATAATTACACCGAAACATTTATTTTCCTTTTCGCTTTTATGCTTGTTTTCGTCAACGAAATCAACACCCGGTGTGGACAGGTCCTTATGTGTTATTCTTGACAGTGCAACCAAGATAAAAATGAATAAGCTTGGAACTGCGGGGATTTGATAAAAATAGAAAAAAAAAAAAAAAAAAAGAATAATGAACTGAAAAAACAAACAAACAAAAAAGACTCAACGTTGCTAATTTAAAATAGCCCGTGCCGAGGCCGAAAGCGCTAGCGCGTATCGATAATCAAAAATGCTGTGCGGGCATCTTTTGCACCTGTCAATGTTATGCCTTTGGGGGAGGGGTAAGTAACACAGGTTGAGGTGGAGCGGGTTCTTAACTCACAAAGAAAATTATTCACTTGATTTTTGATTTGCAAAACCTGTCAGTTTACCTAGCCACGACGATAAAAAGCAAATTTCATTTGTGGTTTCTTCTGACCATAATATTTTTCGTTTGTCCTTCCAAAATTTTGCATAAGCATTGTTTCCAGTTTCTCTTGGGACTATTGTATCGACAAGACGGTTATTTCCATCATTGTCGTTATCATTGTCATCATCGGCATTATCGTCATTATCATCATTGTCGTCAACATAGTCATCATCAACATGATTGTCATTGTGATCATTTTTGTCATCATTGTCATCATCGACATTATCGTCATTATCATCATTGTCGTCATCGGCATTATCGTCATTATCATCATAGCCATCATCATCGACATTATGGCAATAACCATCATTGTCGTCAACATCGTCATCATCGTCAACATCGACATTATCGTCATTATCATCATTGTCGTCATCATTGTCATCGTCATTAACAACATCGTCGTCATCGTTATTATCATTGTCGTCATCATCGTCGTCATCATCATCATCATCATCATCATCATCGTCATCATCACAATAATCATTATCATCATTTTCAGGCCTGTCCCTGTTGCGCTGGGAAAAAACGCTAAATAGTGCTTCGGAAAAATGGCAAAAAAGGAGCTCAAATAGACGTAGAATTTTGAACAAACGTGCTCGAAATTTAGAAATAGTGCTCAAAAGTTGCTTACAATTTGAAACGCTTCCTTGACGATTTTCATGAGTATGCCTCTTTTGTTTACCAAAGAACTGGACTTCCGTTGTTTAGAAATTATCATATAAGTAAGACACCACTGTTTTTCGAACAAAAAATAAATTTAGTAATATATATTTTGAAGACTGGCATGGTTCCAAATTGTTTTCCATCAATCGTTCAGTTTTTTGTGTGTTCAACTATTCAATTCTATGGTGATAGAACCCCGGTTTGCTGAAAGCCGTACTACAATTCAAAATGTTGCTCTAAAGGTGCCCATAAAACGACAAATTGCTCAAATTTTGCTAAAAAAATCGAAAGGGTGCTCAAGAGTGTTCGAAATGCTAAATATCGCTCCAAAATAGAAAAGATGCACAAAAAGAGCCCAGCACATACAGGGAGGACCTAATCATGATCGTCACCATCGTCGTGGTCCCCGTCGTCATCTTCAACATCGTCATCATCGACATTATTGTCATCATCATCATTGTCTTCATCATCGTCACCATCAACATTATCGTCATAATCGTCATTGTCGTCATCATCGTTATGATCGTCATAATCATTGTCGTCATCATCGACATGATCGTCATAATCATTTTGTTGTCACCACTGTCATCATTGACATGATCGTCATAATCATTGTCGTCACAATCGTCGTCATTGACATGATCGTCATAATCATTGTCGTCATCATCGTCGTCATCGACATGATCGTCATAATTATTGTCGTCACAATCGTCATCATTGACATGATCGTATAATCATTGTTGTCATCATCGTCGTCATCGACATGATCGTCATAATCATTGTCGTCATCATCGACATGATCGTCATAATCATTGTCGTCAACATCGTCATCATTGACATGATCGTCATAATCATTGTCGTCATCATCGTCGTCATCGACATGATCGTCATAATCATTGTCGTCATCATCAACATGATCGTCATAATCATTGTCGTCACCATCGTCATCATTGACATGATCGTCATAATCATTGTCGTCATCATCGTCGTCATCGACATGATCGTCATAATCATTATCGTCATCATTGACATGATCGTCATAATCATTGTCGTCACCATTGTCATCATTGACATGATCGTCATAATCATTGTCGTCATCATCGTCGTCATCGACATGATCGTCATAATCATTGTCGTCATCATCGACATGATCGTCATAATCATTGTCGTCACAATCGTCGTCATTGACATGATCGTCATAATCATTGTCGTCATCATCGTCGTCATCGACATGATCGTCATAATCATTGTCGTCACAATCGTCATCATTGACATGATCGTCATAATCATTGTCGTCATCATCGTCGTCATCGACATGATCGTCATATTCATTGTCCTCACCATCGTCATCATTGACATGATCGTCATAATCATTGTCGTCATCATCGTCGTCATCGACATGATCGTCATGATCATTGTCGTCATCATCGACATGATCGTCATAATCATTGTCGTCACCATCGTCATCGTCGACATGATCGTCATAATCACCATTGTCGTCATCATCGTCATCATGATCATCATTGTCGTCATTATCATCATTGTCGTCACCATCGTCATCATTGACATGATCGTCATAATCATTGTCGTCACAATCGTCATCATTGACATGATCGTATAATCATTGTTGTCATCATCGTCGTCATCGACATGATCGTCATAATCATTGTCGTCATCATCGACATGATCGTCATAATCATTGTCGTCACCATTGTCATCATCGACATGATCGTCATTATCATCATTTTAGTCATCGTCATCATCGACATTAGGGAATTTAAAAAACGACGACGGCTACGACTACGTACGACAACGTCGCAAAACAATAAAACCATTGGTTAAAAGAGCATAAATAAAGATGCTGCACGTTCAGCACAGCACGGATTTTTGAAGGTAGGTTTGCGGTCCTATGGATAACGACGGCATGAAATCACCAAATTTGAAGTTTTGACGACAACGTAAGCATGAAACAGAGAATCCTTCATTCTCTATTTTCACTCTGAAACCGCTCTTAGCAATATATTCTTAGGATAAGGAAGGGTTACGTTTTTGCAAACGTTGGCCGTGAAGTGTAATGCGAATTGCTTGTTTTCAACCCCATATGAACCATGTAAGCGTTAGCCCTACTAATGGAAATGAGCCCACACAAGGACAGTGAAAAACTCCGACCAGGGTGGGAAATGAACCCACGACCTTCGGATTAGATCACCGCTGCTCTATCGACTGAGCTACAAGGTCAGACGGGAGCAGGCCGTGGGAATTTAAGATGTTAAAGTCAAGGCAATGAACATGAGCAAGTACAAGGAAGGGTTACGTTTTTGCAAACGTTGGCCGTGAAGCCATTTCCCACCCTGGTCAGACATTTTCTTTGTCCTTGTGTGGGCCCATTTCCATTAGTAGGGCTGATATGGGGTAGAAAACAAGCACTTCACATTACACTCTAATCAGTTAAGTCTATTTTTTGGATAGTTCACCCATATTGAAGGACGTGAACGAGACTAAATAATCGCTAAAGACGTTTTTGATAGAGCCATGTTATATTTTGAAATGACGTTTTCGTCGACCGTCGCCGTCGTAGAATCTTAAACTCTCTATTATGATCAATATCATCATTTTCATCAACATCGTCACTATCGACATTACGGTCATAATAATCATTGTCGTCATCATTATCATCATTGTCGTTATCATCGTCATCATTATCGTCATTGTCGTCATTATCGTCATTGTCGTCATCATCGTCATCATCGAGATGATCGTCATTATCACCATTCACCATTTTCGTCATCATCGATATTACGGTCATAATAATCATTGTCGTCATCACTGTAGTTATCATCGTCATCATTATCATCATTGTCGTTATCATCGTCATCTTCGACATGATCGTCATTTTCACCATTTTCGTCATCGTCGACATTACGGTCATAATAATCACTTTCGTCAACATTGTCATCAAAATCGTCATCGTCACCGTCGTTGACTCATCGTCGTCGTCATCATCGTCATCATAAACAACGTTACCGTCGCCCCTTATTCCGGAGTACTGAGCCTCAGGCATAACGTTGATAACTTTCGTGAATAAAAAACAAAATTATCCGAGCGCGTTAAAGAGAAAATCATTTCATCTTAGGTTGCACTGCACACTTTACTAAACACTTACAATTAGACCTTAACACCATAGAGTACCGTATAAACCTTTGGTATTGAGGCTTTGCCGGCAATTAGGCCGCTTTCAAAAAGCAAGCGCGTGCGCGCGTGCACGCGTTTCGTGAAATGCAAAGTACAATGCCCTCCAGAAACGTAATAATGTCTCAAAGGAAACGTAACTAGCTAATTACGACAGGAAATTACTTTGTAAAGTTAAATCAACTAGTGATCGACTACTTCTCGAACACCAACCAACGTCCAATTTCGTGATGTCACAAAATGAGATTTAATGAATAGTGGCCAATCAGAATTTAATTTGTACCTCACCTTGATCCCATCAAGTGATACAACTGACATTTCGTGATCCATAAATTGCTACCAATCCATCAGTTGTTCACAATTTATACAACAAGCCATTCAGATTTGGCCAACATTTCACGATCCGTGATTTGTTATTTGACGAATTTCCCTTCATGGCAACACCCCTTTAGGTATGAGTATTATCTCGTGGCTTGCGAATTGCTGTTAATGGTAAGTAGGCCTTTTGCAACAAACGATCACATGGTACAAAATCCGCTATGCAGGAGGGCAAGTCATTATTATTCCCCCACTGGGACATTAAAACAAAGGCAAGTCAAGCTTGACTGTTTCAGGTCTCTTTGTTTTAATGTCCCAGTGGGAGAATAATAATGAGCTTGCCCTTCAGCATGGCGGATTTTGTACCATGTGATCGTTTGTTGCAAAAGGCCCATTGCCAATGTAACGCTCGAAACGCCATTGCAGTCCAAGTTGAAATAAACCCTGACATTTTCCTTCCAATGCTGCTGTTCTGTTTAATGGTCAGTCATTTGTTTCAGATCATTGACGTATGCTACAGCCTTTGTAAAACGACTGGAAATTGATGCCAGCCCAGTGGACAGCCCAGTGGATGACAATAACTCCATTCGTCCTAATACTACCAAGATCCATTGTTCCTGAGAAATTTCATAGTTCCCCTGTTGCTACAGATTATAGCCATATGAACTCTGCCACCCCAATAGACGACTAAACTTTATGAAGCACCAGGAGTTGTAAATGAAATCTTCACTCCCAACACTATCACGGCAGATTGTTCCTAATATCACCGAAATCTGTAGTACGTTATTCTTTGAAAAGTATGAAATTTGAAACTACCAATTCTGGAAACAACAGACTAAAATCTAATTGTCATTGATTACCAACTCTATGATAAAACCGGAATTTTGTGGTCCTTTGGTTGTTACCAACAAAAATAATTTGACCCTACCCTTCCAATGGTACCATTCGTTTTAATCTCGAAGAACTTTTATGGGACATGAGTGATTGAGCTTGTCGCTTGTCCGTATCGATTTCATGGGAGGTCTGTTATTAATTCATCTGGCCCCAGTTCTATGGATAGCGTTATCTACCGGATAAATCACTATCCAGCGGACAAACATTAGCAAAACCAATTAAGTTATCAAGTGGACAGTGATTTAGCCGGCGGATAGCGCTATCCATCCTTTGAACAACTGGGACCTGAACCACTACATTTTGGGCTAAATACATAAGAATAATTGTAAAATTATGGAACTTGATCTGCAGAAAAGAACCTTCGTCTCTTTTTTAACACTTAAGAGTCACCAAACACTACTTCTCAATACTCCATTCTATCTTTGAAGTTGTACTTAATCCGCAGGTGAAGGCTATCGTTATCATGCATGCGAGCATAATTTTATAATAACACTAGACTGAGTTTCCTTTTGTTCTCTTAGTGGACTTCGATAATTATCTTCTTGTAAACAGCTTTTGCACCTAGCTTTGTGTCTATAGTAGCCGCGTCCCTACTGTTTGATCCCCAATACATTTGTTACAATAATTTCCTTTCCCTAAGCCCTGTTTTCAAGAAACTAGTTTTGATATATATGTAAAATAGAGGATATTACATGGCCGCTTGGAGATACGAAATTTCTCTTCTCGTGTTGAAAAATATTTCACGAGTGAGCGCCGCTCTCTCGTGAAATATTTTTCAACACGAGAAGAGAAATTTCGTATCTCCAAGCAGCCATGTAATAATATATATAAACACCAATGAAATACTAAATAAAATTACCAAAAGTATCGAAAGGTGCGACTTTTATTTGTAACCATAGCAACAGTGATCTTTTCACGTGTGAAGATATCATGCTTTCGCGTGAAAGGTCACTTGGTATTTCATTGGTGTTTATATATTAAAATCATACCTTGCATTTGGAAATATTTTGTTTGCGTTGTTACTATCGCCGCTGCAATTTTTTAAAGGCATGGCCTCACCACAGGTGCATACGGTACAAAATAGTTTCTCCTCTGGTTACCTTTGCTTGCTTCTGCGATAAACATCATCTTCCTGTCTTGCTTGATCTCTTGGTTTTTGTTCATTTTTTACTTTATGGAATATCCTCCTTACAAAACTCAGTAATCTAACCTTTGCTTGCTTCTGTGATTGTCTTCTTCCATCTTGCTTGGCCTGAAGGTTTCATCCGTTAAGCTTCATTTGAAGTTTGCTTCCTGCAAAACAATTGCATAAAACGTTATCAGTCAAATGAAACTGGTTTTAAGTACTGTTTACTACGGTGTCTGACATTTGCAGACTGCAGACTGCAGAACTGCCTACAAATAGCACTGATAAACATTATTTAAGTCTAAGAACCAGTTTTAAAACGGTTAGCTTTCAATAATTGTGATTTAGGGTTAGTCTGCAGTCATGAAATGTCAGACACCGTGTTCAAACATACTACCCCTTGATATTTTTCTCCCTTTCGAAGAATATTACTCCATTTTTTTTTTTGCACCAGATCTCATCCCTTCTCAATATATAACAAAAGGAAAAATGTGGAAGAAAATATGGAAGCTTTTAGAAAGATTCCTCCTCCATGCGATGAATTCACATGCTATCATCTAACTACTTCTTTGAATAAAAAAATGTTTTGGAGGAAAAATAATGTAACTTCTAAGGACAATATGATTTAATGACCGAATTAAACACTGAGAAGATACCCTCTTCTTAAGAAGTGTGATATAATAACAATTTGAATCAAATCCTAGTTCATAAGGAATTGTGATGGAGTCTATTTAGACAGACAGACAGACAGACAGCCTTTATTTTAGCACGATGATAATAAAAGCTGTGCAGCTTATGGGGTCGTTCCAAATAGAGTGGGCACGTAGAAATATAACACTCTCACATAAAACATTTACTCGTTAAATAGTCTACAAAACACACCATATAAATCCCCTTACCATCTTTAAAATCCCATATTGCTATAGCTTCTCTTGCATCCTTTATCTGTTCACTGTCAGAGTAGTGTGTACCTATTTGTAAATAATGAAATTCTTATTAGTGAGTCATTTGTCTACCCCACTGCGTACAATCCTCTTTCTAGCAATCGAGATCTTTTTACATTTATTGCTGTCAGCGAATGTAAGCCATCTTGTAGTGATCTTACTTACGTCAAATCGATTGACCGTCCTTAAACTAACGCCTTAAATCGAAACACATAGCTACTAGTCTGAGCAGGATGGTTCTAACTGTTGAATTTGTGGGTACAATCTTTCAGGAGTTTGATTTGAATGAAAGCTAACGAGCAATGCTTTCCTGTGGCGCCGTTTTTTGACGCCGTGGTTAAAATCTTAATAGTTTTTCGTGGATTAAAGCAAAGATTGTGGTTCACAAAGTCGAAGGCTGTGTCAGTTTCCCAAGCAAAATACGGGTTAGCTAATGTCCGTAATTCCTTTGGTGGACAACAGGGAGGTACCCTTCCGTTGTGATTACTAAATGTTTCGAAGACATATCAGTAATGTCTTTCTTATAGCTACTATCCGCGCTATGGGAATCCAGTATTCACATCGGCAACCAGTTTCACACATATTTTAATTTAGATAAATAATAGACAGTATGATTTAAAACTAAATTACCTTCAGTCACAAGTTATCCCGGCAGGTTTCGGTCCATTCATAGATTTATCCTCGTAAGGCGCTCTCAACGCCTGAGCCTTCTTCAACGCCAGGAAAACTCTCCCGTTTCCACCTCATTTTCTTTACCCAGCGACCGTCAACGGTAAGAATATATCGTCACCAAGGGTTTCGTACGGTAAAATCCGGGTAAAATTCCACAAGATAGAAGGGAAGGATTGAAAAATAGCTTCTCAAAACGACATTTCTTCGGTGAACTTTCCACAACGTGGACCGAACATAATTTGCATATCATTTGCAAGTTAATCGAATTCCAACAAGCTGCTCCATAGAATGGAAAGAAAAATACAAAAAAAGAAAGATAAAGAGTTTGTATACAAGAACAGATATTAACATTCATACGGTAAATAAGTTTTTCGGTCTAACTTGTCGGATGTCACAATTTTTAAATGATATAATATTCCCCGTACACTTCGAACCAGCTTGACAGAAAAAAAATTCAAAAAAAGTCTTAAAACACACTTTTTAAGCCCATGAAAATACTTTGTTCCTTTTTTTTTTCTTTTTTTGGTCAGTGTTATGTTTCCTGTTTTGTAAATTATTTGTTTTATTGCGTATTGTGTTACTATCGCGATTTGTAATTTTATTTCATTTTCAATTGTAATTTGCTATGTTGCCTTTACTGAATTATTGTACAAACTACTTCATATTATCTTGACCTATCTTGCTGACCCCTGGCTTTGCCTCTACAGCCGCATGTAATTTTATAAGTGTGTACTGGACGTCTGTTCAAAAGAAGCTCCATTTCTTTACACACATTCTTGTTGATTGTACATAAGAGTGTTTTCCGTCAATGTACCGCATTTTAATTTTGGTTGTATTCAGTAACCTTTGCAGTTTTTGTTTGTATTGTATACTGTGCAATATTATAGCGATTGTAAGTACTTGCAACTTTTGTTTTGTATTGTATTTTTTCTGTCTACTTCGCATTGCTTTTTATGTTGTAAATTAATACTGTTTGGAAAGTACTGTAGTCATTGTACTGTTAGAATTGTAAGTATAGTAACTTTTGTTAATAAATGTTGTGTATTGAAAAAAAAAAAAAAAAAGAAGCTCCATTCTCAAATGTCTTGTATTTCTTATTAAGCACAGGAACTTAAGGCAATTTAAAAGGTACAACAACAGTCAGTTTTATTACATTTGAGAAGTAATCTCGACCGGCAGAGCTCTTCTTTTGACTGAGGGACTGAGAAGAGCTCTGGGGAACCCTGAAACAAAGTGTGTTCTCATTGGTTTTAGTGAAGAACAATCGAAAGCGTCTCTAATTGGTGCATTCGTGTTAGCACGAGGAGTGAGCAGGCGCAGTAAAGTTCAAATAGCCAATTTTTGGCTATAAGAACCCTACGGCGCATTTTCTCCTATATAGAGTTTCCCAGACTGAGCCTTGCGTCGATCCAAGGCTCTGGTGACGAGAATCATTTGAGAAGTTGTTTACGGCGGGCATGGTACAATTCTACGTAGGCTACTTCACTGAGACTGAGTAACGACTGCATATAATAGGCTACTGGAACAAAAGAATGAAAAAATAACGTGGAAAATAAATAAACAAAGTACAACTATAAAGTACAACTACAGTAGTTTTTTTTTCTCATCTTAACAAGCTATGAGAGCTATAATAATTTGATCCCAAGTTGTGCCGTCACTACTTGTCCATGGCGGTGTCCAAAACGCGGGACTAGAGATAGGCCAACTTCTACAAGCTGAACAACTAAGAGTCTCTAACTAGAAAGCTCGGCTTCTTTGGACACCGTACACTTACGAACTAATTTTATATCGGTATGTATCTGTTTTTTATCCCCTATGTTCTTTTACAATACAGTCTGTGTGTGTAAATAGTATTTATAGTGTTAATAAACAATAAAAAGAATGATAAACAAGCAAAGAACAGAAAGAACAGCAAACAACAAGCATGATCTCCGGATCAGCGGGGTTTGGGAGGTTCTGAATCACGCAATTGGACACTTTGAAGGCCCACTCGGAAGAAATAACTGTTTGTACAGTAATTTATAATGGCCACAAAGAATGGATTTCACGGAGATTTGAACTCGGAACACTGAATTTAAGGTGTAGAGTGCTGACCACTGGGCCAGGGGTCCAACAGCTAACATAAGAGTGTCGAGATTGATCAGTTCACCGTGTTCACATGAAAGAAGAGAACAGTAGGGAAAAAAATAAACTCGAATTTACATTTAATTCGACTGTCCTTACATTGTGAGGTTAAATTGAAAGCCAAACACCGAAAGATGAAATCCTTCTTTTGAAGAAAAGAGCGGTCTCGAACGACCTCTAATGTACCCTTTAACAGTGACACACGACGAAACACTAAAAAAAAAAATAAGGAAGCGCTTATAAATTCCACCTAAATCCAAACCTGAACTCCGATCGCTGGATTCAGAGTCCAGGCTGGGGTTGCTCAAGGCATGGTTAGCCGCGCTAACAACCGACAGGTTTTAATACTTCTTAACCAATTAACGCTTAGCGCTGAAGCTTCGAGCAACCGGCAATTATAATTACACTAGGGGCCTGAACAAGCAGTTGCAGCAATTTTGTTTGTTTTGCTTTCTATTAAATTTACTACTCCCACTACGTTCTGGTTGTCTTTGGAGAAAGGACAACCTTTGGAAAATTTGCGTCCTGCCAAAAATAAAATGAACTTGTTAAATTTGCGCGCTCTGCTCCTGGTTTTGATACATTTCTTGATTTCCATTTTCTTCTTGAGAACAATATAGAAAATCAAATTTGGGATTCTGTGGAGGACGTGAGCATCTCAGGATGAATTTTCACTATTTTCTCTAAACTTCCTTGGTACTTGCTACACAATCAGTACATCCTGAACAGCTAATTGTCAGAGTAAGAAATGATGACAAGAACTCGAGGCTATACGTGATCAAATGACGTTCTCATAGCGTCTTTGTCGTAGTCGCTTAAGCTTCGCGTATTTTGATGGGTCAGCAAACAAGGAACTGCCAGGCCATGGGCAATTATTATACGTGAGCAATGACATACCAGTTGTAGAGAATACAGGCGAATGGATCATTTTCTTCGGTTTAATTAAGGTTAAATTTACGAACTTATTATAATTTCCCCAGTTTCAGAGCTTGCGATAGCCGCTTATTCGAGTCAGTAGACCAAAAAAAAAAAACACTCTTCTTTACTGAAGAACGTCATTTAAAAGAACGTTCTTCTGTGATTAGCCAAAATTCTAAAAACATACTAAGAACATACCCAGGCTGAGAATGTCCGTTGGGATGTGCCATCGTATTATGGGCCTCGCATTGGAGACCACCTATCATCTTTCAGCACAGATGTGGGGCACCTGTCTTTTTCCAGCGCAATCTTTAGCCCAGAATTATCAGATCACAATTCATGAATCTTCCAGAGATTTTACAATCTGTTTTTCGCAACAGAACCACACACAATCCTTCGCTGCAACATGGCGTCAATATCGTGATATTGTGTATCATAAATCTTTACTGAACTTGATTATATTTTGTTGACAACTTTTGGCTGCAAATTACAACGAAAAATCTAATTTAGAAATTATCATTTCATGGAATAAGTCTAGTTGCAGGTAAAGAACCTCCCAGCCAAATTAAAATAAACCGAAGGCATATGGTTTTGTCTCAGTGTTTCTGCACAATTCCAAATTAAATATTTAAGCGAGCTCGTGCATCAAAAACAATGAGAGCATTTAGCCACTTTGTTCTGTAAATTAAATCTTATTAGTATCACCCAACTAGTGGACTAATGCAAATCCCGCATTTTAACTGGCTACGCTACTAGAGCACTATTAGTAATAGTCCTCGAGTAGCGAAAAGCGTGACGCTTTCTTCCGTTTTATTCCTAAATAGATATTTCTTCAACTTGAATTTGCTAACTTTATCATCGCCTTTTCTGTCCGACTAGTTGGGTGATACTAGTTAGTCTAGTTAGACCCTTCGCCGTCAAGGGCCACTGGTCTAATTCTTTTAAAGTGTTACCTTTTATCCGGAGATATTTTGGGCAATCTTTGGAAAGATAGCGAAGTAATACGAAGAACTGAGAAACCTTAAATTGTTTGTAAACAAACGACGCCAGTGAAGCAAACTGTACAAACGGCACGTGCCGGCTGACAGCGTTGCAGTCGCGAAATTGGCGGGAAAATTTATAAACTCGCCTCAGGTACTCGTCTTACTAATAATAGCTCTCGTATTCAAACTACCGTATTGTTTATCTTTGAGTTAAATAATCCCTTTTCTTTTCTATTCAATTTGCTTTAAGTATTCAATGAAACAACGGCGAGAAAGCAGAACAAATTTCAAAAAACTTGTACATGTACATCGCCAAAGCCAACCAATAAGAAGCGAGAAACGCCATAATATACCCCATGAGGCCAAGCAAGCTTGACAATTTGACAGTAACACAATTTTTGTACAAGAAAGAACGAGAAATGTAGTGTTATCATAGGATTTGTGGTTGAAAAAAACCTTAGTTATGTTCTTGTCTCATTGATAATTCACGTATGGTGGTCCTCATGGATGTTACAGCTAAGGAAAAAGGCGACGTGTGTCGGAACACAAGTGATTTGCGGGCATCCCAAACCGAAACGCAAGATCATGTTCCGATCTTGCAGAACTTGCTGTCGTCAATTCCAAATTCGTGCATTTACCGCAAAGAGGAGTTTATCTGTAGTAAACTTGCGAGCGGCTTTTATGGGGATATATTTAAGGTTAGTCTACGCTTGACTTACTGAAGCCCGGGACTTGAGTATTGTTTCATCTCGTTTATGACTTTTTCAAAATCGTGTCGAGAATGTTTTCGTATTTGCAGGTTCATCATCGCGAAACAGGCGAAATGATGGTATTGAAAATGAACAAACCAGAAGTAGAATTAGAAAACTGTACGATGCTCGACGAAATCAAGTTAATGAGCCATCTTTCTCACCCCAATATTATAAGGTGAATATTGAGTACAGGAAGTTTCCTTCGTTAATTAAGCTTAAGCTTGCACGTTTCATCAACTTTACCTAAACTCGTCCTTGAAACATTTTCCATCGCAGATTTATCGGTGTTTGCATCTATGAAGGCCAAGTTCATCTACTTTGTGAGGTATCGACTTGACCCTTAAAGAGTATTTTAACGTTTGGGATCTTTTGCAAAGTTTATTTTATCAGTTGAGGAATGTTGACGACTTAATGTTTTCATTTCAGTACATTAATGGTGGAGATCTTCAGGAACTTTTGCTCGACTATTCAGTTAAACTGCAGTGGTCAACTCGACTTTATCTTGCAAAAGATATTGCCGAAGGAATGAGATATCTTCACAAGCAAGGGGTGATACATCGTGATCTAACATCGAAGGTGAAAAAATAAAACAGAACTTTGTACTAGTCAATCATCATTCGCCCTGTCTATATTATTATTATTTTTTTACTTTTCCTTTATTTCTTTCCCAGAATTGCTTAATTAAGGAAGTACATGGATGGCGTTATGGGGTTGTTGCAGATTTAGGCTTAGCAACAGAAATAAAGTGAGTTGGGGTGATATAGTAATCATTAATATTTATGTGAAGCCAGTATCAATTGGCAGATTTTCTATCTGGCAAGCCATTAAAAAAATATTGATATACATGTAGATCCTTCATAAAAACCAAGCTTTTTTTAGATTTCAACATTTCTTGTTGATTATTAAATTATAAAATAGAAAATGTAAATTATGCTTGAGTCTGCACCATAGAGATTTATACTACTTAAGGATTTAAAGATGAGTGTAGCACGTCGTTGGCCCATGAAGGGGAGGAGTTTCTCATTTATTAATCATGCAAAGAGAAGAAACAAAACGATAACAACAAAGAAAAAAGAAAAATGGAGGTCCTTTTTACTTCTCAAGTTTTCGGTTCAGGTTAAACGAGATTGTGTTTGAAGCACAGGTAGTTTTGTTATTTTGGAGAGTTAGTTAGGTTAGCTTAACTTCTGAAAAAACTTAAACATGTTTGTTTCTGGTGTGATGGGTGTTTCAGTTTTTAAATCAATACATCCATTTTTGTGTAACTTCCTTATGGAGACAGTAGGTCATGGGCCTTAAATTTCATTTCTTATCATCAGTTAAGTTTCCCTTGGTATTTCAATGTTAGTAGTAAAATAATATTGTGTCAATTTAAAAAAGTTTCTGTGACCCCAGGGCAAATCATATTAAACAATAGTTGAGTGATGTTGAGCGGGTGTCATATGGCTTGCTGTTCTAATAGCAAAATATATTTCTGCTGCTCTAAATGTCATTATCTCTATGGTTGCATGATACTTAATTATTTATTATAGTGAGTGGAAATTGTAAATTACTGTTTCAATATTTGTGCTCAGTGCAAAACAATATGAAAGAGTTAAAAAGTGAAAAACCAAACATGTACAATGTGTTATTTAAAGCTTAGGGCTGGTAGAACCTTGTAGATAAAGTAATTCTTGAACTATGTGAAGGAACCAACTAGACAATTAACGGTAGAGTTCTGGATAACAAAGAACAAAATTAATGCAGTTGGTTACGTCAAAGTGGGATTTGAATTAAAAACACCCACTTGCAAGTCCTGCATTTATTTGTCTAAACTGCAGAATACCCGGCCACTTATTTGCATATGAATGTTGTAATATGCCTCATTCTTCAAACAATGCTGTCACAAGAACATAATAGTGGCCGGGTATTCTGCAGTTACTCCAATTAATATTTCAGTGAAAGGGCATACTTTACCATGTTACAAATCATTTTGCTGAGAAATTTTTATTTTTATATTAAGCAATGTCATTTCTTTTCTTAATAAGCTTATTCCATGCTTTGAAATTTATCCATGTTCTCCTTGGTCTGGGGGCTCCCATACATTTTTGTGTGCACTTTGATGTCCAGGTGAAATGCATCAACAACAAAAATTGCAAAGTCATAAAATTTTGCCAACACTAACTCGGCAATTTTTGTACATATGGCACTGTTGACAATTTTGGCATGTTCTTGTCAAATAAGTGTGGTCAAGTTGCATTGAATAGTTATTAAGTATTTTTCCCTTTCCAAGCATTTTCACTGTTTTCGCCATGATATAAATAACCATGTTTATAAATAACCATGTTTACTGACCTTCCCACTTTGGATTTTTCAGTACAAAAAGGCTGCCCTAACTTGAGTATAAAAGGGGCTATGATGACTCTATGTTTCTGAGATAATTTATCACCTGCAGTTCTATTTTATATATAAAATTTAAATTATCTCAAACAAAAGTAGTTAATGCTCTCTAGACTAGTAAAAAAACTATTTTGTGAACCAATTGTACACTATGCACATGTTTTAGTTAATTTCTTCATTTTGTAATATCAGGGAGCAATCAATTGTTGGGTCACCTTTTAACATGGCACCTGAACTTCTACGAGGGGAAGCTTATGATGAAAAGGTAATGAGGGTATATCCATTACAGTTCTTTCAAGTCACAGTGTCAAAATTCCCCGCCCCCAACTGCATGTAAGATTGCCTCATTTCCTTTATTGTCTTGCCCCGGATCTTTCCAGGATGGTGTAGCATCAGTTTCTTGCTATGTGTCTCGGTGCTTGCACATTGCAGCTAAATTAGGAGATATTATAGTTCAACACCTTGGACAAAATTTATTTCCAAATTTCAAGATTTCAGGTCACACTCTTTTTTCTGGTCACCTGTTTTTATCCACCAGGCCCCAAGTTATTCAACGGCCCGATAGCTTTATCTGGTCGATAAATATAAGTTACTATTCATCAGTTTCAATGTCTGCAAAGATTTCGGTATTTGCCCTTATAACTCTGAATATGCACACTCCAGGCACATCTAGTGCGCCCTGTGATTAAAAAAATCACTTCCTTTTTTCGTCCAGATTTCGAAAGTGTGTTTGCTTAACACCTGACTGGCAAAATTTTGAGCTTTGATTTTTATCCAAAGGCTTTTTACTGTGAACGTAAGTCTTGGATTTTATGGGCCGCCATTACTCACATTCAAAACTGACCGATTGGACCTCATAGGGTTGGATCCATGGAAAAGTGACATCAAAGGCTCACTAGCTTAAAATTTCAGCGTGTGAATGCAGCTTATTATATGCAAAACACGAGGTAAGAAATCTGAAAGCCCAAAAACTCCTTTGCTGCATGTTAATTCTGTGGCGTACATACGCATTGCATTCTTAAACTAGTGAGCTTCTGATGTCATTTTCTCCTCTATCCAGCTCTCTCGAGATCTTAACGTTAGTAATGGTGGACCATTACATAGGAAAATTCCAGTTAAAATAATTAGGTGTCTTTCAAATCAAGGCTTATACTCTGTATGGTGACTTATAAATCCACTGAATACAGTTATCCATCCTTTATCCTTTGTATGTACAACTGTCGCCTTTGAGCAGGCTCTTCTGTTGAAAATGGCATGCGGTCAAAATGTAGGGGCTTGGTTACCATAAGTCCCTATAATATTTCGACTGCGCACCATTTCAATGGAAGAGCCTGCTTCTAGCACAACTGGGGACAACTGATTCATTCATCAGCTGACCTGCATGTGTGGCTTACTTGTGCGTGCATTCAGCTGAAAACCCTTTTGAGCCAACTTAGAAGTCGCAAGGTTGAGTGAAAATGAAATGATCCTTGTGATTCTTTTTTGCATGATAAATTGTTAGGCTGATGTGTTTTCCTATGGAATTATTCTTTGTGAAATCATTGGTCGAGTGCCTGCTGATCCAGATGAGTTGCCTCGGACAAAGGTATGTGATTGGTAGATATAATTGGCATTTGAGTCTCATAGGATGAAATGTTAAATCAATGAAACAACGGAACACAACGTGAACTTTAAGAATCCCAACAGGCCGGAGGCAAACCAGTTGGCTATTTGCAAACGCAACTGAAAAGTTAAGGGGGTGGTCAGAACATGTTGTGAACCCAATCAAATGAGCAGGAAAATATTGTTTTGAAGAATATCCTTGAGATCTCGGTATAGGTAAATTTGGACGTCTCGCTCAAATTTTTTGTTTTTGCAAATCTTGAATCGGTGGGAAAGTGATTCAGAAGTATATTTTCCCGAAAAAAAAATTCTGAAAAATTAAGTTGAAAACCGCTAAAATTGCTTTTTTTTTGGTTTCCTGCCATCGTCTGCGCGCGAAAAAGGATTGACGTATCATGTCAATCACAGGTGAAAGGATTGGGTGTCAATTGACATCCTTCACGCGATATCTGCTACCTTAGCACGTGCCCGAACGCTGATTGGCTCAACATAGTTTGCTTTCAAGTAGGGGGCGGAGTTATTCAGCAGAGTGAACTGCATGCGAAATCGTCAAGCTCGATTTTCTAGGGGTTTATTTTGACACCAAAATTACAACTTCTCGGACCTCCTGTCCCGACGGGTTTTAAGATATCGCTTCCAAATTTTTAGTTCTAATTGGTGATTGTAAGTTACCCCAAATATGTTGTGAGGAATTTTTCGTTTGTCTTCGGAGACTGATTTTATGGCACTTCTTCTGCCCAAATTAAGTATGAAATTAGAGTTTCGACTTTGGTGCGTTATGTTTCCTTCAATTCTTAAATTAACATATCAAAAATTCCTCACACGGTATTGGAGTGCATTCATCTCATCTGAGACTAAGATGCAACAAATTAAAGTGTGGTTATTTTTGCAATAGAGTGAAGGGGCAGGAGCTTCTTCAGCAGACTCCCGGTTCGTTCTGGGTTTTAGGCCTCGAAACTAAAAGGCAATATTAAATATCAAAAAACTAAAACTTTATTCAAATAATTCAATCTATTAACTTTAATATGATGTATATTTGGACCCGATACAAAAAATAGCGGCGCAACAATTTCATTTTTCCGCGGACACCTCTTTTTCCTTTACCGAGACCTTAAGCTTAGTGATGTCCTCATGTAACCCTAACCAGGTGTTATTAATCTTATATAGGGCTTATAAGATTAAGAAGGGCATTAGTTCTCGTACTGGTGACGCTTATTATAGCACTACAGCTTGTTTATAGCACTACAGCTTGTTCTTTAAGCATAACTGTCCTTGATATTGTGATTTGTGGGTTGATTGTATGACCTTAATACTAAGGTAACAATACTGCAAGGTTGCTCTGTGGCAAATTGTGTAAAAATATTCAAATCTTATTTCATTTCTCATCTGCCACATTGTTTTCAGTCGTACGTGGCAAATATCCACCACTGAACATAGTGATTTAATGTCCTTTCCCAGAAATTTGGTGTTGATGTTGAAAAGTTTCAGCAGATGACGGGGGACTGTCCAAATGAATTTCTTCAAACAGCACTTTGCTGTTGCCAGGTAATAGGCCACTTATTTATTTATTTATTTATTTAGAGCGAGTTTCAACCGAGTGTCGTAAAACCAAAACCAAAGTAATTGTTTTGGCCAATCAAAAAGGACGGCGACAATCCAGTAAACCAATCAAAAGTCGAAGTAATTACAAGTAGCCGACACAAAGCGCGGGAAAATGTGCACGCGTGAGCGACGATTGGTTTTGGTTTCGCTTGTGATTGGTTGAAAAAATGGCGCGAGAACTTTGAACTAATCACTAGTGAAGTAATGCAAAACCAAAGCAATTCGCTAATTACTTTCGAGACTCAATTGAAAAGCGCTCTATTGGCACTTATTTATTTATTTATTTATTTATTTATTTATTTACTTATTTAAAATAAGGACTCCCCTTTTATGGCAGTCTGCTCCCTTTTGAGTTAATCATGTTTTGTCACTCAAACTAGCTAGTTTCTTTTACTAGGACAACAGACAAGGCAGTGATTGTAAATCTTCAAAATAAAACAGAATTACCCGTTTCTTTTGTCCTGAAGCTCTAGCTGCGTAGATGACGGGATATTAGGGACTTTACGATCTACGACGGCGACGTCAACGAAAACGTCACCTCAAAATATAACTTTGCACTATCGTAAGTTTCTTGCGGTTAGGTTATCTCCTTCGCGTCGTACAATGGGGGCGAAGTATCCCAAAAAAAAAAGGTACGAGCGGTTTCAGAGTAAAAATAGAGAATTATAGATTCACATTTGTGCGCTCGCGTTGTCAGAATTTTCAGTTTCAAATTTGGTGATTTCAGGTCGTTCTTGTGCAGTGTACCGCACGGCTTTGTGCTAAAATGCGTGCTGCACGTGCAGCACGATTATTTTTCCTCTTTTAACCAATGATAGTGTTGTTTCGTGGCGTTCTCGTTGACGACCGCGTCGTAAATCGTAAATTCGCTATTTTATCGCGGGACGCGCGAGTAAAGCGTGGCCGCAATGTGGCGTGGTGACGTGTAGGTTTAAGATTTTCACTCTCAGCCAAAGCACAGCGGAACAGCCATCGATTTACTCGCGCGTGTTTTAATAATCCGACCAGGGGCCTGTTTCTCGAACGTCCCGAAAACTTTTCGGGCCCGAAAAGCCATCTGTGAAATTGCCACCGCTTGTTTTGGAAAGCCGATATTTTAACATGCTTTCAAGGTAACAAAAAGAAAATTAACTGTGAGGTTTGACGAATTAAATGCTCTCCGTTCTTGAGTTACAAAAGGAATTGTGACACCCGAAAATGGCCCGTAAAGTTTCGGGACTTTCGAGAAACGGGCCCCAGTAACGAAGGCCACAGAAGCGCGAGAATCGCATGTTTTTTCATGAACGTGAAACGGCCATTTTGTATCTGGTGGAAGGATAATCAAACCCCTCTTCCTCTTTGTATGCAGCTTAAACGTTTTTTTCCTCAGATGGAACCACGCACGCGGCCAACATTCATCGAAACGTCTAAGCACTTGGAATTCATCCTTGTTGGTCACGACCTACGACCTGCGATCGAGGAAGCGATGAACACACCAGTAACAGAACCTCGGTTACCGCTTTCTGCTGAACAGCTATCACCATCACTTTCTGGTGAAAATAAGCGAGGAAATGATTCCGTGATATCTGCAGCAAATGATTCTTCACCTCTTTCAAGCCCTCCAACGATTATCGTCAGCGCTGAAGCGTCTCCACCTCTTAACGTTCGTTCCGCGGAGAAACGGCGGCAGTCGTGGATTATAGGGCGCTACAAGATGTTTAACGTAGCTACAGATGATTTGCTTAAGAACACTCCTGGCAAGTTGAAAAGTTTCTTTCACCGTGCTATTCGAACACACACGCATTTTCATCCAGCGAAGCAGAAGAAAGTTAGGGACGGCTGTAACCAAAGCTCTGCGACGCATTTGAAGACCTACAGTATGAATGGAGAGGATGGTGAGCAGGCGAGCTTTGGTTTAGCAGACTCCATCTCACCCAGCACTCATTCAAGACGGTTTCTTAGTAAGAAAACCTCAGAGCAAGATTTGATGTATAACTTCAGTTTAAAGGATGATTCCGTCGATGGGCGGTACAAGCTTCGAAGTGTAAAGTCGGACTCTTCATTTTCTTTTCCTTCAAATTCACATCGGCATCGTTCGTCTTCGAAACCAAAACTATTTGGTGATTTCCCGTTTTGTAGATTGCCTGACAACTTCAAACGATTCGGCTATCCGGTGTGTAAAGACATCGACGAGTCATCCACACCACGAAGTCGAACAGCAGCACGGGTTGAGAGTGATTTGAATCCGGAGCCCAGACGAACGTTGTTCCAAACAGAGACATCGCGGGATCACAAGGGCTCAGAAGAAAAGCACAACCACCACAAGTCTTCATTCTGGATTTTCAAGCGTAAAGGAAGCAAAGAAAAGAATTCCTTCTGATGCGAGTACAAATTCAGTTTATCGCTAAATCTGAAACAGGTATCGTTATTAATCTTTGGGATCAATTAACTCCCACCCGAATGTCACATTAAAGTTAATTGGAAATACGAGGTTATT
>NC_090878.1:10445310-10475310 GCF_036669935.1 Montipora foliosa | reverse complement strand
GCGATTAAAATCACGCAAATTTATATTTTGAGATGACGTTCTCGTTGCCGTCGCCGTTGTCGTTGCTTAAGCTCCCTAGTAGCTAAAGCTCCCAAATATTATCAAGATCTACGCCGGCGACGGTCGACGAAAACGTCACCTCAAAATATAAGTTGACACGGTCATAAGTCTTTTGCGATTATTCAGTCTCGTTCACGTCCTACAATATGGGCGAAGTATCCTAAAAATAAATCGGTACGAGCGGTTTCAGAGTGAAAACAGAGAATGAAAGATTCTCTCTTGCATGCTTACGTTGTCGTCAAAACCTCAAATTTGATGATTTCACGTCGTCGTTACGCAGAGGACAGGGGCACCCAACGAGAATATAGTTCAAAATCTCTTAAACATAGCATTGTTAAACGTATAAGAGTTTTTAAACGGTAGATATAGGCATATTTCTATCCCCTAAAAATTTTTCATCTGTTCGGATTTCCTAGCTGAAAGTATGGTGATCCAAAAACTATAGGAATCAAAACTTACCTTTTCGAAAATTTGAGCCAGAAAAAAAAGCTCCCGAAAATTCTAGGTGACCTTTCTAGGGCAAAAATCCGTTAAAAATGGCCAATTATACATTTTTCAGATGTTCGAAAATCCTAGGACACGCAGGCGAGCAAGAAATTTTACAACAATTGGTCCGAAAATTCTAAATCTCAAATCGTCTTCCGAACAGATATTTTCCGAAAATTGTCGTTGGGTGCCCCTGAGAGGACCGCAACATACTTGCTAAAATCCGTGCTGGAGCACGATTATTCATGCTCTTTTAACCAATGATATTATAATTGTTTTGTGGCGTTGTCGTAGCCGAAGCCGTAGCCGTAGCCGTCGTCGTTTCTTAAACTCCCTAGTTGTCAGGACGAGAGCGGAAAAGAAATGTATTTAAATCCACACCGCACGTGCTGGTTGTGCAGAACTATTGTTTTGTTCATTAAATATATTGTTTTCTACCGTTCTCGTTAACCTGTTAACCTCGACTCCGTCACAGCTAAAGCTCCTTTTTTCTCAGTTCGAAGGAGACTGTACTGCAAGGTAGTGAAATACTTATCGCACGTTTAGGACGCTATTATTTAACGATTTTAAAGAAGTGTGCCAATCGTAACGCTCACGTGGGGCGTTTTTTTATGGAGGGCGTGCCTAATGAATGGCGCGTGCAGTTTCTTTGTCCAGTAATTTGCATAAGCAGCAGCTCTTTGTGTGGGAAGCTCGAAAATCTTAATTTCGACTTGTTGGAAAGAAGCTTAACCTTTATTTGCGGTATGTATCTGTATTTGCGTTTTGTGGTGTAACTGGCTGGTTAGAGATTTGCCTTGTGGCTGAAGTTCTTGTGGTGGCTTTGTCCTCTCGCGGGAGGAGGTCGAGTTGATAGCTTGATTTCGGAAGTGTTTTGAGGATTTTTCCTCGTTAAAAGGGAGTTTACTGCCTGTTTGTTCGCTAATCACATCCAGGCGATATTGCAAAAAGTGAAAGATTCATTTTTACTCTTATAATGTCTTTTGTGTTCTCTTCTTTGTTCACTTTCGCGTCAGCTCGCATGCAGTCCTCCGTGCTTAAGGTTCACCGAAAGCCAGCGTTTTTTAATACCGAAACATCCGAGGGGCTTTTTAAACCACTACTTGCCAGTGCTTGGGCAAAGTCGGATTATGAATGCCAAAACTGTCATAAATGAACTGCGTTGATATGAGCCATTTTCTCACAGACAGATGTTTGTTGCTGAATTGGAAAAGCAAACTTTCATGTGTAAGGGATCTTTCCCGTGAAATGGCCTCCAGAAATTTCCATGGATACCCGCAAAAAGAACGAAATTACTCAGAGGTAAGTCGTAAATACTGTACTTCATCAAGCGGTATAAATGCTCTTCGGACAATTACGAATGGTCAAAGTTCGCCCCCTCCCCCTCCCCCTCCCCCTTGAATGAAGGAACATCCCGTTTCCGAACTGAGTAGATGTTTGCAAGTTGGTTGATATGTTCTAACTTTCGTGGAGAAACTAATGCAAGTTCTTATAACCATTAGGTTTTCTCTTGGTGTTAATCAATACGTTGTCCTGTTTTTTCTTAACGTACTTTCGCTGAAATGGGAATTTTGTCGATTTTGGAAGTTTATGTACGGTTTTTTAACTTGTTTTAGCTTCACCGAAGATTACCCATGCCTGTGTTTAAAGAAATAAAAGCTGATGGCGATGATGATTTTCGAATGTAGGTGACATTCCCTTTGTCGTTTTCCGACGTGCTTCAGCCCTTGCTGCAAGAAAACGTCATGTAAAACGAACACCTCCGGCGTAGCTTGTTTGCTATGGGCAGATTTGTACTTTGCCTTTCGACAGTGCTGTAACATGACTACCAGACCAATGTATCCAGCGGGGCCGAGTTTCTCGAAGCAATTGGTTTGTTCTAACTGTCGTTAAAATCCAGACAACAGAGAGATTTTCACAGTACTTAATGAGCAACTCGCCCCGGAGCAGCAATTCCTCCAAAACAATGAGTTACTGTTTTAACGCAAAGCCCCTGGAATTCCGGTTTGGTAGAACGAATGACACGCGCTCTTCCACCTAAAACTCAAGTTTCGTATCTGGGAAGTGATAACTTCGATTACCAGACCTGGAAAGTTAAAGGAAGGTTGCCGCTGATTTGGTTGTTCTGTTGAAGAAATTGGGTGTTCTGCGTTTGGTTTTAAAGAGAACCATGGAAGAAAAGTGATCTATTCAAAACTCTTCAGAAGGTTCAGCACAAATGTTTACACCATCCGTAAAACACTAATTGTTATGATAATCATTAGACAATTGAAAGTCTTAGAAACGGTCGTAAAACCATTTTACAAGTTATAAACAACCGACTTAAAAATGAATCTTAATACTACCGCAAAAATGACCTACGCTTAATGTTTTCGCAACAATATGTACTAGTTAGCCACGCCCCTAAGATTTGTGTTTGATTCTACGTCATCACTGCTCATTCACTGTTGACGAGACGAAAACATTATTTCGCGGCCATCATTAATAAGCTTACAGCTTAAAATAAAATATTAACTGTATTAAAAAAAGATGATACATTCATTTGTAGTATAGTAGCAGAGTTTGCTACATTCAGTGCGTTGATTCAGTGCCTCAATTGCATAATTATGCTGATCAAACGTCCCTGGGCTTTGGACGTTACAAAATTAATAGTGTGCATTTTAAATGAAATTGTTAACTCCCATGGTATAAATCTAATAAATAGCGCGTTACGGCTTACCTATTGTTAAAATACACGAAACAACGCGTCTATATGGTAACCATTTTTTAGTGTCAGTGATACAATCAAGGGCTTTCAAGATTAAAAAATAAGGAAACTGCTGATTAAGGGAACATTCTTCCATCGGAGATGTAAAAAGAGTTGGAATTTCCAATCGTTCAAGTCTCTAATTCTATTAATGGCCATCTAGGCCCGTAGAGCCGAGTTGACTCTTGTCTCAGCATAGTACCAGCTAGCATTTTACCTACGAATTTTTTTATGTCACTTTTATTACTTTAGAGCGTC
Source organism: Montipora foliosa (assembly GCF_036669935.1). Classification (NCBI taxonomy): domain Eukaryota; kingdom Metazoa; phylum Cnidaria; class Anthozoa; order Scleractinia; family Acroporidae; genus Montipora; species Montipora foliosa. The sequence continues at coordinate 10,471,760 of NC_090878.1, read as the reverse complement.
CCTACTGAATTAACGCCAACATTTTTCGCTATCCGCTATTCTCATGAGCCAGTGAGTACGATAGCATTGTATTTTTACCGTCCTGATATGTAGTTCAGTTTATAACTGAAGGTAAATGTGTGTCGATTGTAGGCTTTTATAGATTGTGCTAGTAAAAGTATCATATTATGCTACTAGCAATGCCCATTTTTTGCCCAAATTATGAAACTTTTTCTTAATATGGTTCCTTTTTGCAAAATGAGCGAAACAAGTCCAAAAAATTCTCTTCTTCTATTGTACTTTGCTTTCTTAGTTTTAAGGCAACTGTTTATGGCTATGTTTGCTGGTTCTGGTATGGTCTCGGGGCAAGTTATCCGGCGGCATGTCTGACGCCATTTTGCAAACCTGTAAATGAGGTACCAACACCATCTAGCAACATGTCTTGCCAGAATGCTAGCCTCCTGGGGGAAGGGGGGAGGGGGGAGGGCTCCCTCCCCCCTCCCTCCGTCGTTACTAAATTGTGAATGCGGCTAAAAATATTGAGCAAAAATGGTCTCAGGCTTATCAGTATATACGGATTATGCTATCAAAAATTATGCTAGCACCATCTTTAAAAGCCTAGTGTCGAGTGCTGACTTAGAGGATGTTGTTTTTTTCTCAAGCTAGTTATAACAAAAGAACTTTTAAATTGTCAAAAAATGCATTCTTCTTGCTCATTTCCTCTCCACGTTGTTATCCCTGAGGCACTCTTCCGGTGACTTCTGATGCCTGCTTAGTTGGGTTGATTGCGAGAACGTTTTATGACATTTCTCGCATTTAAATGGCTTTTCTCCCGTGTGCGTTCTTATGTGATTGTTCAGTGTCGTAGCACCGGCGAATGAGCGCCCGCAAAATCCGCATTTGAATGGCTTCTCGTTGATATGAATGACAACATGTTCTCGCAGCTCCGAGGGGCCTGTGAACGATGAAGGACAGTGGCCGCATTGGTATGGACGATCTGGGGACTGCAGAAGAAAAAAAGCTGTATTTGGATTTTGTAAAAATTTTAATATATCAGAACTAAAAGAAAACCTCCATTACCTGTGGACAAACATGCATCTGGAGTAGAACGCGTTGTGAAAACGTCTGTGAGCATTGACCACATTGCCATATATGGGGTTCCCCTTGATCTTTGAGGCCCAACCCATAAGGGTCCAAGGATCTCTCTGGGTCATCAAAGTCCTAAAGATAAAACGATATTCTAAGCTGGATAATTATATAGTAGTAGCAATACTACTACCACTACAAAAAAAGTTACTTATTACCTCACTTTTCAAAAATATCTTTTTAAAAGTAAATACATCATTATGACAAACAACATAATGTTAAAGCAAAAACACATGGAGAAATATAAAACATTGAAAATAAAATATTACTAAAACAAAACATATACCACATAGCTGTGCATGCTAACGCGTAAGTGCAAGTTCTTTCTTAAAAGTCACCATGTTTATGCTCTCTAACGTGATAAGCCGTTTGGTTATAAACCCGTAGCGATAATGGAACTGTTACTGAAGCGTTTTAAGAATCGCCCAAGTTCTTCAGTCTAGGAGGTTACAACCTTCTCTAACCGGATTTAGGATCGCGAGGATCTGCCGGCTTGTTCTGTTATAATGACTTTTAAATTTTGTTGGTCACGATTTTGCGTGACCTGTCGGGGAAGGACCGGAACCGAAGAAAGGATCGATCGATGAAAGGTTTTTCTAAAAAAAAATTCTCGAGCATAGCAACGAAGTTTCAAGCCGGCGTTATCTTTAAACAACGTGAAAGTGCCAGAATAAGGTTATATTGAGCCAAGATAGTATCTTCAGTGAGCACAATGGCTCCGACAATATCACGCGTTGACATTTTCAGCGCTTGTTACCAACATATTTTGCAATTTTCAGTAAAAAAAAAAAAAAAAAAAGTAATTATACCATATACCCATTTCAACATGCAAGTCAAACACTGCCTACGAATGAACTGATTCCATTTGTTGGTTAAGTAGTTAATTGTCAAACAACAAAATGAAAAGAAAACTAACATGACAGGCTTACATACTGTGGATGTTTTTAAATCAAACAGTCTAAAATCTCGAAAAATCTGACTTCACCTCATCCCTTGGGGCATCGTATAAAAGATCGTCTTCCATCCCTGTGGGCTTCCACTGAACTCTTGACTCTATAAGTAAAATAGCGCAATTAACAAGACAGAAGAAATAGTTTTTATTGTTTAGATACAGATGAAATACTAGTATTTTCCTTCTTACGAAAAAATCACGTCTTCACTGCGCGCAGTGAACATATCATTTTCTTTCACATGTGATCTAGATGTCGTCATGGTAACTAACACTATTAGCCAATAAAACTCGAGTTTCTCCTTCATTGTAAAATACTTTTGTACTGTAATATAATTCACCTCTACTACATTAACACTCTAATTGCACAATTTTACATTATCATAACTTTCATATCTTGTCTCATGTTACACAACATGCGCGTTTTAGCGGTTGGTAACCACTTTTTCGCCATTTCGAAAATGTAATAAAACAAGTTGTTTTTAATCTGGACATATCATATCTATATAATAAACAGAACATTACGTGGAAACAATATTTAAGTGGAGCATTCCAGTACGCTGCCTATATAAAGATGATGTAGGAAGGTCCCTAACCTTTTTCAGCAGTAGATTCCATATTTTATGACCAATGTATGTAATAGAATGCTTTCCATGTGTAGTCGTATTAAAACTCGGTATGGCGAAATCCTTGTCTCTCAGGACTTTATCTGCATTTTTTCTGGACATAAGTGCTAGAACGTCACATAGAATCACATAGAATCATGAAACCGGGTGAAATAGTTGTGCGCATGCCTAATGTGTTGGCCACACCAGGTTGGTGTTAGCGTGTGTCACTTTGCTTTTTTGTTTTTTGTCTTTTTTTTCAAAATCATAAAACGTATCATGAGTCCTATGTACCTTTAACCACCTTGGCTTTCATTAATGCTGGAATATCCAGGAACTCGGAGTATTTTTCATCGTACCACACTAAAAGCTCTCTGCCAACTGGAATGTGTCTAAACGCCCGGTAGTAAATATTCCCACAGTACTGGAAGACGGTCATATTCTGTTCTTCCCTGTAGCGAGCACATTGGATAAACCGCATCCAACTCGACATAAATTCTTCACTGCCGTCAATAAAGTGGCTGAATTTTCCATCTTTGTATATCTACCAAGGTAGAACAAAAATAGCGTGGCAGTTGTGTATTGATATAAGGGGTCTCAGCAGAAACCCATAAGGGTTGAAACGTGTAACGGCCCCTTGTGTGCTGGGAAACAAGCTTCTGAATATTCAATTTGCTAAGTACCATATTTGGAATAACAAGAGCGAGTGGTTTCCAAATATGGTACTTAGCTCTGAAACATTCAACCAATCAGTTCGCACTGAATAATTGGAAGCTGTGAACGCGCGTTACATGTTTCAACCCTTATGGGTTTCTGGTCTCACTTAACACCCGTACAGTCGTTATGTGCAAGACTTAAAATTAAGCCCCGGTCAAAGTTGACCAAATCTTTTGTCGTTTTTGCTACCTTGTTTGATGTTGTTTGATCGTGTGTGTTAAAATCTAAATTCCATCAAACATTCGATCAAACAGCATCAAACATCTTGTGTTTGATGAACGGTATTTGGTTCGTTGAGCTGGCCTCACCGTGTTTGGTGCGCTCATGCGTATTACGATGCAGATTTTGGTCATGCGCATCCACGATGCCCGATATCCTTTTCGAACTCAGCTGTTCGGACCGTGTTAGTTTGATGGCTTGTTTGATAGCGTTTGGCCACGTCATCAAACACGAGGAGCCTTTGTAAAGAAGGCAGTGAATCAAACTCTACAACTTGTTATCAACTGGGTTAAAAACAACAACAGCTCACTCAGTTCATTTGTGCTCGTGATGAGTGCATGGAAGGAAAGAAAGGAAATTGAAGTTGAATGCTTACCAATAATGAGAGCGCAGCCTCTTAGAAATATTTAAATGATGTTTGGTCTTCGAAGGGATATTGGGCTCGAAACATCTCTTTTTTTATATTTTTCTCCAGTTTGCCTTATTACCGAGGCCCGGGTTGCTCGAAGCATGGTTAGCGCTAACCAGCGTTAAATTCCATGGAAACCATCAGGTTTTTATACCTCTTAACCAACGATTAGCGCTAACCAGGCCACGAGTAACCGGTCCCTGGTTAATCAGTATCAGTTCCGTTTTTCTTTATAGAAGTGTTGCAAGGGCCTTACAACCACAAAAAACGATCACCGAAAATTATCTCCGCTGTTTTTCTTTAATTTTAAAACGGTTTTTGTCTGTTTAAAGCAAAGGAGCTGAAACACGTCAGAATCGTGTTGCTTTGCTGGTATCCAGGCTGGTATCTTTCTTTTCTTTTTTTAAATTGAGCGTCTATTTTAACAATCAAGTGAATTTTTCAGACTTCTCTACGCAATTGAAAAAATTGCGTTCACAACTGCGAGGATCATAGCTTCACTTGATTTCATATCCGCAGTTCATATATGATCCATTTCATACAACATTTCATCGTTTATTTTAACAATGACGCAATCCCGTCCGTTTGTTTTGTATTGCTTCGATTATTGATTGGCTAAAAGTCTGACAGACATCTTTACTGAATTAAATGACCAATCAGAACAAGGAATTGTGCGTTCCGATATATTGGCGAATTTGACTGTTTGGTTCTGCTGGGATGTAAGGCCGTAATTACCCGATTTGTCTTTGTGACACTCAATTTAGTATCCAATACGTAGTCGATTGATCGCATGGCTACGGGAGCTTGCCAGTAGGAGCTTGCCTCTCCCATACAAGCTCTGAGTCAACTTTTGCGCGTATCTTTCGATATTTTTAGACTACCACGAGTTCTTCGGCTCTGCACACACTGTTTAGAATAGCCAATCAGAATAAGGTTTTTTCCAACGAAAACAAAAACAGCAAAAAACAACGTATGCACATTGTGCAAATTGATGTAAATATGAGTCTCCTGCTGAAGGGTTGGTTCTAAAAATAGAAAGATACGCGCAAAGGTTGGCTCAAGAATGTGGTGCATAGCGAGGGTTCCTGATGGCTACTCGGCATTGTTTATACAATTGACATGGCCTAAATTCACCATTTTCATGAAAGGCATATCACCTTACCTCCCACATATAACTATTGTGAGCTCCTTGTCGCAGTTCCTCTCGCCTCACAACCTGGCCTTCATACGGACCGATCCATGTTCCAGGGGGAATGGGTTGAGATGCACACACTCCAAAGTCCGCCCCAGGCACACTCGACTTGCAAAGCCTGACCTCATCCGGGAATATCAATGACGGACTTCGTGGTGAGCAACGCTTTTTCTTTAGATCTGTTCAGATACACAATTAATCAGTCAATCAGTAACCTCATCGACTTGTCGAGGTTACGTAAATTGGCCACATTAAGTTTTTATGAGCATTGTTTCTCACGTCACAGTTTGCGTTAAGACAACAGTACTTTGAAAATGATTTGCTTTCTGGTTGAAACCGCTGCCAAACTGCAGGACCAGGAGCCTATTGCCTGAAGCCTCCATACCTATTATACCCTTGAGTCAACCCTACTGTCTCATATCTTTTTATTTTCAGAACTGAACTTTTCATCATTTTGAAATACCTTCGTGCTTCGGGTGTGCTGCACCTGATGTAATCAGTGGCCGATCATAGGTCTCTTGTGATTGGCTACTGTGGAAAAAACCCGCGAAAACCCGCGGCCCCCTGGAAGGTGCTTCTAAAAATAAAAAAGACACGGGACAGGGTTGACTCAGAGGGTTAACGGAGATGGAGGCTCTGGGTAGTGGGCTACCCCTGACAGGACAAAATTGTCAACAGACAAATTCAAGTGATAGGGCTCTTTTGGACTTTCTCAAGTAAATTTCAAATGCAATTTTGCGATTGTTTCCGTGTTTTGCACTACTCCGCGTATTTTTAACATAGTTGATGTCTCAGTGCACATTTGTAGCAAATCAGACAACAGCCAAAATAAATTGAATTTTTCTCGTGCGTTTTGCGCTTTTTGCGTTGATTGGTTTATTTAATAATCTGCTTCTGTTGTAAATAATCGTGATGATACCCTATTCAAAAAAAAAACGCTCCTAAAAAAATAGAAAATATACGTACAATTGGCCTTGGAATCAGAAAATAGCGAATGTCGTTTTGAGTACCAACTCTGACTTCTTAGCTATCCGTATCGTATGAGTTTCGTAAGTTTCAACAGAAAGTCTGTTGCATGCATGCCAGCATGCCCACGTTACCTTGGCAATTCTCCCTCTGTTTAAGCAATTTAAGTGGGTCTTCAATAAGTGCAGGCTCAACAGGCTTGTGGCCATACAAGTACATGCAGATATCTTCCAAAGAGAACTTCGGCCTCTTGGCTAGCGCTCCGGTTACTGGATATTTTGATTCACTTAACGGACACGACTTGTTCATGCTCTCCTTGCTATATTGAAAGGAAAACAAAAACGGTGAGCCTTAGGCACTGTCTCGCAACACGTGAACATAGGCCATGTGGTAAGCCGACGAACCCGTTTTCGTCATCAGTACTTCGGGTCTTATGTCTGCGCATGACCCGAGTCATGCGTAAAAGAGAAGAGCTCTGGTGACGAGATTGCGATGATCCCACACAGTTATTGGAAAGACCAGTGGATGTCGCCTACGTCATGCTTTGTAAACGGGAGCTCTAATAAATTTAAGGTCGATGGATCACTTGTCCCACTTTTTACGCCTGGCAAGAAACAGAGCAAGAAACAAGCAGGGCAGTGGCGATTTTACCTGTTTTGGTATGATAAGTGAATGTGGGTAGTGAGACAACAAAAACCCGTATTCGGTAGATGATAAAATCTCGATAAAAATTATTGTTTTCGTTTTGCAAGTTGATGTGATCACAATGCTAGTGAGTCAAAGAGAAGTACCTCAATCACTATTCCACTCCTATGATGATGATGATAATGATGATGATGATGATGATGATTATTATTATTATTATCCGTTATTATCTGGAGAAAGCATTTTGGTCAGGCTATCATTGCCGACTAAAATAAACACTATTGGGCTACCTTTCTCCTTTTGTTTTCATACAACAGGTTCATTTATCAGCCAGTTAAAGCAAGTTTCATTGTCTGGATGGAGTTAATTTACCCAATGTTCGATCTTGGTCCTGTTTAGACCGTCACAAAAGCGTGGAAATTTTTATAATGCCAAAAAGTCTTTCACCGTTTGATAATTTCTATCCTTGTCTAGTGCTTTGAGAAGACTTCACTGAGTTATCTGAAACACGTAATAACTATGGTTTTTCGGCCCAATGTTTCCATCTGAATTAAAGTTTGTTTGAATAAGATTCAAATTCATTCGAATTGTTTACTCTACTAGTACACGCAGAACCTTAGGACATTTTTTTGTAATAACCTACATGGAAAATCTTCATCTTTGTCATGGCCAGTGCAACAGGCCGAGAAATTAAAAAAAAAAACATTCTGCGTCGCGTTAAGAGGACAGTTTTGCCGACAACATCACGGCGAGTTTATGCAACTTGAACTGAGTCCAAAACCTGACGAATCATTAGTCCTTTGAATAAATAACCGTATTTTTAACTCACTTTTTTTCTTTTCTTTTATAGCAATTATAATAAACAATGTTTGTTTGTGAGCATTGGAGACTTAATTAGTTTGGAGCTCTTTGAAATGTGGCCAGGATTTTCGGTATTATTTATTTAAACAAAAAACCCGCGTATCTAACAATCACAAAGCCACACATAAAAGTTAATTCTCCTCAAAGAATCTAATTTACAGCACCGTTGTGGGCTTGAAATTTCAAGGGTTTTGTTTATGATACAATCTACGGGTCATTAGTAAATTATTAATCATCTTAAACTAGTTTTACCACAACTTTTGGAAAGAATTATTTCCAAGCACATTTAATGCAGAATACCTTTGAATCGCTTTGCCCAATTTCTGCGATCTTACTTTTTCCTTTACTCTTAAACAGATTTACTATTACACAGCAATGTAGCATCGTATGGCAAACTTTGTCTTTTGTGAGAACTGCTTTAACTTCGGAGTTCAGAAAAAACGTCGCCCTTTTTTTTTTTTCGCAGGGAAAAACAAATCAGCACTCGATAATGTTCACTTAAAATCTAAAACAAGAATTTGAAATTTAAGCCTTGCGAGCAACAGCCAAAACTGAGTTTGTGGCTTTTGCCGGGAAATTGTTTTGTCGCCTTTAAGTTTAGTTCGTATCAACAAGAAAACTAAGTAGATATACACACCACTAAATATAAGTACAAACTCACAAATTATCCCGGAATTATCTTGCTTTCGAGCTTGCAATGTGACGGGATGCCCGATCCAAGGCAGTTTCTTGTGCATAATTAAATTATCTACAAAACCAACTGTCAAGGAGTTCGCACTTTTTGACAGATATCTTTAATTTGTTGAGCAGGTAGTTTAACTAGTCTTATTATCAATATTCATGATGAGAATTCTTTTGGGTATAGACCGCCAAGTGACAAAATAAAACAATGTTAGCACGCCAGGTGAATACCGATAAAAAAATCGAACTTTTTTACTTTTGTTGTTTGGCTTTATGAGTTTTTTAACTTCTAAACTGTTTAGTTTTGTCAAATTAAACACCAACTATACCAAAGTGGTCGGGATACAGAGAGACTAAATCTTGCTTTTTGCTTGGCAGAGAAAAACGTCTTTGTTTAACTCCTTAGGGTGTATTTTTTTGTTGAAACAATTCTTAGCTTTTAGCATAGCGGGTGCTACACAATTATGACGTTTAGTTTTTTTTCATTTTTACAACACACACGAATGCCTTTTATTTTGCGAAAATAAGGGAGACAAAAGGGACTAGAAAACTCTTTAGCAGCGAAGGACTGTCTTCAACTTCTTGAAAATTACATTTTGAGTTTACCGATGGTCAATTCCTGAAATTGATCTGAGAAAAAAAAAGCTAGCGCATGAAGTTTGAATACAAGGATGTAGAAAGAGTTTTTAAATTCTACTCTAACTTTGTTATTTTGATAATTAAAGTTCCTGAAAGCAAGACTGATATTCCTACTTACAAAAAGAATGTAATTATTCGAAGATTTGGACACTGAATCATCGAATTGTTGTACTGAAGCTATATCTTTCAAGACTGTTTACTTTCATGAAGGGTTCTAGCGCAATAAGGAATTTCTATCGATCTAGAAGGCATAACGTGACATCTTTCGCTGAGTTGCAGTCATTTTTCCAGTTTGTACTAAGCAGAAATTAGCTGCTTCTGTATATATCTCGTCCCAAATACACGATCTCTCGCCACTCACTGGCAGCTAAGAACTCCCTGACCCCTGGAGTATTTTATGCCCCGATGAATGGCACTTGTGTGAAATTGTGACAACTACCAGCACAACCATTCGGTTCTCAAGCTACAGGTATTCTTTTTAAAACGATAGCATAGTTTAATGATTTGCACAAGCCTGTGCACATTTTTATTAAACCATTTGAGCAAACTCGATTTTTTCTTTTTCTTTCTTCTTGAAACGAAATACGTTTGCAGTTTTAGTGAAACAAGTGGTTCACGTATTAAAGTGTGCGTTTTGTACGGCGTTATCCAGATTTTCTTTCGAAGTTCGAAGTCAACGATTTATATGCAAGAGCTGTTACGTTCTAGGCGCACAAACTACTCTTCTTTTGTACATGTGCTCCGGCGCAAACTTCCCCCTTGCATCCAAAACTCTGAACTATCACTAGATTAACGCAGAAAGAAGGATGTATCCGGGTTTTGTTGGGAGAGGATAAAAGTGTTTTAAGAATTTACTGTGCAAGATGAACCAAGATTCCTCAATTTATTCCAGTGCGATCGAATTAGCAATTATACAAGCGCTTTGGAAGAAAACGCCTTGTTAAATAAACTCAACAAAGTCAATGGGCTAGGTCTTATGACTGCATTTCCTAAGTTCCTGTTATAATATTAATAACCAGCAAAATGCTGGACAAACAAGAATTATACATCATGCTGAAGTTATTCTCTTTTAGAAGTTTGACTATTAATCACTATGCCAATGTGTCAAAAAGTCTCGGGATATTTTGTTGGCTAACAGCTCTAATGAAAACTAGATAGGAATTCTCACTTTCGTGGTAACGTTCGTTACTTCAAGATAAACAATAAGACATGCTTAAAATTTGACTAAATTTAACCCTTTGAAAATTTGAAAAAATAAATGAAAAACACCCTGATGGTCTAAAAAAAAAATGTGTATCATCACAGTGTGAAAAACTTGTGAATCTTGTTGAAATTAATAATATTCTTTTAAATTACAGTGGCTCATTCAATGATAGCTCATGGTAATGATTGTCAGAAAAAGCATTGAAAGAGAACAAACTCGGAGTTTTCTTATATTTTGACCTTCTTTGAAGTTTGAAGTTACAAAGTTTTCTAAAATATTAACGCCTTGCACAGATTGTTGTCAACTTTTGGTTAGCTTTGAGGGTTTAATGTCGTACTTATAAAATTTTCTTTTATCGTTAGCTGGTTTACGTCAATCGCTTAAGAAACACCTTAAGGGATAAAGTTTATATTTAAGTTGACATAAACAATAAGAAATAAAACAGAAGAGAGTTTACGCTCCGACAATTTATACCAGTATCTAAAAACAAAGGAGTTACTGGTATCGAACTGGAGTTAATGCCTTTTATTAATCTAATTTACTCAATTTTATCCACCGTTGACGGTTCTCAGGTTGGTTACACATACATTCGGCGGGTCATTGTTGAATAATTTAGCATTAGGGTCCCATTTTTACCGCATGGTCTGTTAAGAATTTTGTACGCCCCCGAAAAATCTTTTCTTTGTTTAAGTGTATTTGGCTGAATGTTATAAGCGAAAAGGAACTAAAGAAAAAACATTGAATAAGATTTTTGCAGACAAAGAAAATGGAAAATGAGAAAATACCGAGGTGTTCATCGACACAAAATTAGGAGCTTGCATTAAATTGGAAATTATTCGTTTTGACGTCAATTTTGAGAGGTACTCATGCACTCACATTCGAGAAAGTTTTGTAACTTTCTTGTAACATTTGTATGTGGTTGAATTATAACTTTGAATGGACAACTCTACTAGCATTCACTCTATAACATATACATTTGTGTTTGTGTTTAAGATTTAGTACGAAATATCAACAACGATATTTAACAGTTAGAGATCCTCCGTTTTAATTAATATAGACACAAATTACACACATAAAACTCACTCGAAAGATTCCTTTCCGTCCTCTTCGACCTGGCCTTCAATGAACACCCGCGCCTTGTGCATAATTGAATCGTCTTCAGTCCAAGTGTCATAAACTCTACACTTTTTGACAGCAATGTTTAATTTGTTAAGCAGGTAGTTTAACTTTTCTTATCATCAATATTAATAATGTGAATGCATTTGGATATTTAGTAACCGCCAATAGTAAGAAGATAATTGAAAAGGTTTTGCACAAAGCCTACGTGTAAGTCTCTCAGATTCAGCAAAGAACATGACCCGAGCCAGAAAACAAGAGGTTTCACATTATTACTAGCAGTTGTTCTAAGCAAGCCGGGTTAGTTTCCAAGTAAGTGTGAACAAAGGCCTGTCGGTTGCCATGGTATCAAACTCCCCTCAGCGTTAATCGCGATAATGTTTAACCGAAGTCTACCGGTTGCCATGTTATTTGAAACGGCTTAGGGCTAATCGTTGATCGGTCCCTACGTCTCTTTTGGTCCAGTTTAGCGTTAATCTCAGGTCAAGTGCAACCAAAGCCGGGTACGTGCCAAGGTATTTAATTTGCCCCTTCAGTGTTCAGTGCTGATCCTACTTCGAACAAACCGGTTCAAACACTATTTCCAATCCACCGAAGATTGTTGTATGTTTGGTGAGGATCAGTTACATGGAACATGGGATTTTACTATGTGAGTTTATTTAAAAAAAAAAAAAAGCTGGGGTGAATATGTCTTCTAAATAGGGTCGATAGACTGACTCTTCTGGTCATTTATGATTCTCCGGCCCTGGGATTGCTTGCCAATGGCGTCGATTTATCTCAACCGATTATCTCACATCGCTTAATATGAAGTTTGAGACTCGGATTCGAACGAAATATTCCCATGCTTAAGTTAGTTTTCTGAGTTCTGGATGCCTTTCAAGGTCATTCTTATGACTTCCGAATTTATTTTTTAAAGGTATGAGAACGGAACGGCTTCGTTTCTGTATGCATTTTCCCTTCTCCACGGAATATGGACCGCGAAAAATAAGTACTAGCATCAGTATCGTCACCAGAGCTTCGGATCTTATCTCTGCGCATGACCCGAGGCTGTGCCAAGGCCGCATTTCCCCGTGGAAACTCTATGAAGGAGAACATGCTGCGGGGGGTTCTTATAGCCAAAAATAGGCTAGTTTCGAATTGTGCAGCAACGAAAGAACAGAATCGAGGTTCAGGGAAATAATTTGCATTTTCCATTTGTTTTGAACATCTTCAGTTCCCACGGCCTGCTCCCGTCTGATCTTGTAGCTCAGTCGGTAGAGCAGCGGTGATCTAACCCGAAGGTCGTAAGTTCAATTCCCACCCTGGTCAGAGTTTTTCTCTGTCCTTGTGTGGGCCCATTTCCATTAGTAGGGCTAACGCTCACATGGTTCATATGAGGTTGAAAACTAGCACTTCACATTATACTCTAATCAGTTAAGTCTGTTCAAATGTAAGTGCTACACGGCAAACGATTGCAAAAACGTAATCCTTCAAAATGCTAATTATTCCCCTGAAGCTCGACTCTGTTCTTTTGATGCTTAGCCTATTGGCTAATAGAACCTTACGGCGCCTGCTCACTCCTCGTGCTAACACGAATGCACCAATCAGAGACACTTTTGATTGTTTTTCACGAAAACCAATTAAAAGACACTTTGTTTCAGGGTTCCCCAGAGCTCTTCTCTCCCTCAACACAGAAGAAAAAAGAGCTCTGGGTTGACTCCGTAATATTGATTCATTTTAGCTTGATTTGATCGATAGTGGCATCACAAGGGCCTTGTTCGCTTTACATTTACATACTTGCCATTAATGCGCATTTTTAACATTGAAAGCCCAGTTTGCGCAATAACTTAAGATATGATTGGGACAACTAAATACATCTCCCTTTAGAAACCTTAAGACTGCACTTAGAAGGAGTTATAAATTTTCGACCTAAAAAAACTAGTGCGCATGCTCGGAGCTCGAACTTGCAATCCTGCTGCAAACGAAAAGTTCACGACGGCTGCAATGATAACACCTCGAGATGTTAAGACTCTTTGAGCGAATACCGGAGACTCCCAGACGAGAAATAGACGAGCGCAAAGGCGTACAGGCAGACAGACACAGATCTGAGACCTCTTTCTTTGAACCATGTTTTCTCGTAAGCAGATGTTACAGACTCTCTCCGTCACTTCCATCTAACCTCTTTCCTTCTATTTTTAAAATTACTAAAAGGGACAAGAGAACTGATTATTCATTTCAACAGCTTACTACTTGTATTGTTCACGAGCTACCATTTTTGTCAACTATTTATCACATTCGTAAATGTGATTATAGAGACTACTCACGTCTATTTCGACGCAATAAGCCTCGTAGAGTATAGCTCCTGGATACAATGCAGCGTGCACGTGCCGTGTTTCGCATCGTTTTCGCCCGTCCACACGTATACGATAAATCGATTTGAAAACGACAACTTTTTGAGGACAACCCGACTACGCATGCTTAACGCATGAGTATTCGTTTTTTTATGGTAACTATTTGGGCTAGAAAGTTGTCCCACCAAGCGCTAGTACTTTCAGTTCTAACCCAAAATTGTCGAGGTCTTGGCTGGCAACCACATGTCGTTTCAACCTTCCTCCTCTTGACACACGTAGTGAAAGTACCTAATAATGTTCTGCCGCCTTTTGGAATAGTCAGCTTGAAGAAACAACAAAGCTAAATTTGCTTGGAAAACAGGCATACAATTAGGTTTGAAATAAGCCCAAGTATTGAAGACAAGAAAGTGAGGCGCCTGTCCGCCATCTTGAATAAGTTTACAATATGCGTGTGACAATATTGACAGTGTGACGTCAACGTTTTTGAAAAGTTCCGTTTTCGTCCGTCCACACGTACTCGCGAAAAGAGCGTTTTCAAAAAGTTCCGTTTTCAGTGATCGATTTCATCGGATTCGTGTGGACGGAAGTCGTATCCGTAAAGAAAAAGTTGCGTTTTCAAATGAAAAACGGATAATTAGGTGTGAACGGGGAATAACAAAAAACGTAAGAAAATTGATCGGTAAACAAAATCCCCGCGCGTATCGAACAATCACAAAGCCACCCGCGTAAAAGATAATTCTCTACAAAGAATCCAATTTACAACACTGCTGTGGATTTGAAATTTCTGGGGTTTTGTTTTTGATACAACCTGCGGGTCATTTGTAAATTATTCACTTTTTCAGACTAGTTTTACCACAACTTTTCGAAAGAAATATTCCCACATTCAGAGAAAAAAATACCTTGAATCGTTTTGTGCAACTTTTTCTTTACTCGTTTCAGTTAATTTTGAGGTAGAACTACTAATACACAGCAGTTAACATTGTAGGGCAAGTCATTTCAGACAACTGCTTAAACTCATAATTTTTTAAGCAAATTAACTTATCCCACACTTTTTTCCGCTGAGGAGAAAGCCATTCCTGTGTGGATAATGTCTAGATTTAAACCATGCAAGTAACAGCCAAAACTGAGTTTTTGCGGCTTTTGCCGAACAATTGTTTTGTCGCGTTGAAGTTTGGTTTGTAGCAACAAAGGCTAAAACTGATATAGATATTTACACCACTTAACATAAATAAATACCGTCTTAACACTAATCCTGACCGAAATGACTAAATGAACTTAAAAAAAGTTGTTTCGCCTTCTAGAAACTTCCTATTAACGCTAGGATCTTCTCTAAATGTAAACAGCCCTTAAGAGGTTTAGATAAAAGAAACGCCATTATAATCATCTTCATCGTGAAGTCAATAAAATTAGATTGCTTTCCCCGTCGACCTTTCACGAAATTCAACTGATTTTATAGAATTAATTCAGACAAAAAATATTACACATAGCAGCTTATTCCCCACACATGCATCAATGCAAAGAACCGTAAGTGTTAATATTCCCGGTTGAAAGGGTTTTCCAGGGGAAACGCCCGAGGTTAAATTTCGGCTTAGATTTTTTTTTTTTTTGCATTCAGTCATAAAGCACTTAAGCTTATAAAGTGCATGCGCAAAGTTAACCAAAGCGCATGCGTGGCATGGTTGTGCAATGCCTGATTCGTCTTTTAGAGCACATACGCGAGGTTTCAGAGAGCCTACGAGGCGTTGAACGAAAATGGCGTCGTTGAAAGTTAACACGAATATTGTAATATGTCTAATCCGCTCTAATGCACACGCCGTTCGCGGTTGATCCACACTAAAAGATGTCCAGCGTTTTCGGAACGAGTCGGTCCACGAACTTTATGAGAGATCACTTTACGAGCAAACATGTATGAGTGAACATTCTTTTTTAATTCAATATTTATCCAGGGGCATCCAATTTAGCAAAGCTAGTTTAAATGGAGCCCTGAGAAAATGGAGCCCTGCCCTTTAAATGGAGAATCATTGCAATCACTTTTATAACCTAAATAATAAATAATAATCTAGTAGCCGCATCTCTCCTGTTTTTCGTTTTCTTTCTTTTTCATTTGACGACCCAGGATATCTGGGAAGCCCGAGTGCACGCAGATATATGCGTCTAGTTTTTCCTAAATTTCAAGAATGGACCATTAATAAACTCAAGTTCGAGTTTCACTTCACGAGCTTCACGTTGTGAAGAATTTTCTCTTCAGTCTTTAGTCTTTGTTACTTTCACGTGCATTGTAAAAATAAGAAGCTCCCCTATCATGTTACTTGAAGAACTATAAGGTTATTTGAAAGAAATCCTACACCCTAAGGACTTAAATAATGACGTTTTCGTTTCTCCAGCCGAAAAGTTAAAATCTCAAACTTCAGTTTCTCTTGAACTGGCTGTGTCATGTTTGCAGCTTACTTTAGAAATGTTGAACAGTCTTTAAGTTGACAAACTCGTTGAATCAAACAACAACGATAATTTTTTTCGGTATTCACTCTTCGTGCTGACCTTTTTTTGTCTCCTCACTTCGAGGTTCATTTCCAAGAATTCTTATTATGAATATTAATGAAAAGACTACCTGATTGATTGATGAAAAAACTACCTGTCAAACAAACTTAAGATCTCGGTCTAAAAATGCAGGCTCAAGGACAGTTGGACTTGCAGATAATTTGAGAGGGTGGTGAAGGGTTTTTTCGTGAACTGTGATGTCCTTTTTTTATTTTCCGTGAAATGTGAAATGTGCAAAGTCATTTTTTCCTCGTGAAACGTGATTTTTGAGAATAACTAGCGGTGAAATGAGAATTTAAGTCACCGTGAACTGTGATTTTGCTTCATGTTTTTAGTTTTTTTTATATTTTTATTTTGCGGGAGTAGGTGCTCGAGAAATTATAACAAAAGACTGTATATGTAAATATACCTCGGCAGAGGAAGATACAACAACTACATCTGGATCATTGCATGACTCACTAATACGTGAGCCTAGCTCAAAAATCGTTTCAGAAGGTCGCGAGACTCTTCCCAATGTAACCGTAAAGGTTCTGTTGAGTTTCTTGATGGCAGATGCGGCTGTAGCTGTTCACAATCGTAAGGAAATTTGTTTTATGTAAAAAAGTTCTTTTTCCCCGTGAAACTTGAAATGGCCATTTTATTGTTTGTGAAATGTGAAACGGTCATTTCAAGTTATTTTCCGTGAAACGTGATGAAGACCCGCCTTTACCACTCTCATTTAAGACAAAATGCCTCAGACGAGTAAAGAGTCACGTCGGAAACTCAAACGTAATAGAATTCCGAAAAACGAACAGCCATGTTTTTCAAGGAAAACAAAAGAAGACGTTAGCATAATAATAGCTTTCAATTCCCGGAGGATTGGATCGGGACACCAACATGGCGGACGTGACGTCATGTGAAATCCAAGAATTGTTTTTTCCACAAATATGGCCGCCGTGTTGCGGGTCAAGTTGATCACGTCAGGTGCAATCAAAGAATTACTGATTTTATTTGCAAGAGCATGTATTCTCTACTTGTACCAATCCCATCATACACGTCTTTTACCCCCCCCCCCCCCCCAAAAAAAAAAAAAAAAAAAAATAGCATAGGCATTTTCTCCCAGGAAAAATTGCGAAACCATGATTATGCAAGATTTTTGGGGAGTAAAAGAGGTGTATTTATGGGATTGTGCCAGTAGTGAATGTAATGTTTAGTACAATAATTAAAGTTAAAGATACTCCGTTTAGTTAGTATGGGTAATCAAATGGTGACGCGTGAAATTAGGGAATAATTTCACGCTCGTTTTGTCCAAATTCAAATAATTTCCCGAGCCTTTAGGTCAATCATGACATTAACCGCACAGGTAAAGAAAACAATTGAACAGGTTCGAACAAAGTCGGAGCATGTCTACTCGATTTAGCAACAAATCAACAACGAACATGCACCGAGTTAGAAGAATGGAAACTTAACATTAATTGGTAGTTGTTCTAGACAGGCTAAATTACAGATGTAACCAAAGCTTATCGGTTGTCATGATATTTCAACCGATTTAGCGCTAACTGCGGGTCAATTGTGACCGGAGCCAATCGGTTGCCATGGTATACGTATTTAACCCCATTAAGTGCCCGTGGCATGTCATGAGTAACCAAGCTATATCCATTCTCATGATAGGTGTACATGATAGGTGTACAGATAAAGGTGTATAAACAAATGGGTGGACAGATAAACAGGCAGCCAGATTTGAGATGTTTTTATTTAAAACTTTCCCATTTGATAGCAGACCTCATGAAGTGGTCCTCGAAGGTCTTTTAGTTATGCAAGGCAACTCTGTATAAAGAAAATCCCACAGTTTGTTTTGCAGCACGAAGAGATTTTTATCTTCGTCACTTCCAATCGCTGTATCACAGGATACTAATCACAGGATACTAACACTCCAGTCTGGCACAGGCCTCCGACCCTTTCTCGCCACTGCTTTCCAGTTTCGCGATGCGAGACCCAAACTGAATTGCTCTCTTTGGTAACTCCGACGATGACGTCAAACCAAGCAATCTGGCCGCTTGACGAAGAAGCAGCTTTTCTCCAGTGCCCCTGGGAAGACCTGGGTCCGTCTGAAATTATTTAAGAGTATTAAAATATTTAGCTTCCTATTTACGGCCAGGCAAACGTCAGTACGAAATTTGCGTTAGACGCAAAATTAAGAAAACGTTGCCTTTTCGTCATATCTTGCCTTCTGGTTCCACGTACAGTGCAAGCGCCGACAGCAACTTCAGAATTGGTTTACGCTTAATGTACGTCTATTGAGTTTTATCAGAAACCCATAAGGGTTGAAACGTTTAACGGCCCTTTTTGTGCTGGGAAACAAGCTTCTGAATATTCAATTTGCTAAGTACCATATTTGGAACAACAAGAGCGAGCGGATTCCAAATATGGTACTTAGCACTGAGACATTCAACCAATCAGTTCGCACTGAATATTCGAAAGCTGTGAACGCGCGTTATACTTTTCAACCCTTATGGGTTTCTGGTTTTATATGATAAGCTCAATAGTGCACGCATTTTGATTGGTTCTCATCTATGATCTTTAAGAGGGCAGACGCATAACTGACGTCATCCTTTTATCAAAAAAACTTTTAATTCTTTACTATACAAAACAAATAGATTCCATGTTGCCGTGCGTCTCTTTCGGGAGCTTAAGCAACGACAACGGCGACGGCAACTAGAACGTCACAAACTTGCATATTTAGTGCGCAAAAACAATAGCTTTGCACGCTCTGCACGTGCGTTTTTCACTTTTGTCCATTTCTTTGCCGTCATTAGCAAACCAACAACGTGAAATAGCAAAATTTGAGGTTTTATGAAGAACGCCAGCAAATGAAGATAAATTTTCATTTTCTCTCCTAAATTGAGTGCCGTTCCGACTAGTGTCATTTTTGAGGAACTACCACACCGTTGTCATATTAAAAAGGTTGAAGTAGTCACGAAGCGATTGAAATAACGCAAAGTTATATTTTGAGATGACGTTCTCATTGCCGTCGCCGTTGTCGTTTGCTTAAGCTTCCTAATAGATCACAGAAGAAAAAGGGGCACACGAGGCGATAGCCGAGAGTGTCACTGATGTTCCGGCTTACCACATTTATTTCAACCTTTCTAATATGACAATGGTGTGGTAGTTCCTCAATTAAATGTGGTAAGAACATCAGTGACACTCTCAGCTATCACCTTGTGTGCCATTTTTTTTTGTTTTTACCAATGATCTTTCATTGAAAACGATGCACGGCAAAATGGACTCTATTTGTTAAGTGGATGCAGGCTGGAAGTTTGTTTAGAACACGGGAAAAGCGTGTTATTTGTTCAAGGCGCCTATTATTACCTTTATCCAGACAGGCAAGGCATTTAAAAAGGAGACAACTTCCTCATCAAGAAAAGGGTAACGAGCCTCGCGGCCATGATCCGATATACACCTGAAACGAGTCAAAGTAGAGAAATAAAAGTACTTCAAAAGAGGTTAGTTGCTGTTGTTAATGTGGTCAGCCAGCCAATGGCCGTTTTTATAAATAACAGACGAATAATCCGTCTGGGGCGAACTTGGCAAACATGTTTTCTGAGTCTGTTAAATTCGTTTAGTATAAAGACGGACACAAGACGCATAAAGCGTCTGGACGAACTATCCAGTTTAGAGCGTCTTCGTAGTCTTTATACTAGACGAATTTAACAGAAGCAAAAAAATGTTTTCCCAAGTTCGTCCGGTCTTTGCACTAGACGAAAAACACGAGAGACGCATAATTCGTCTGGACGCGTACGGATTATGCTCCTGGTCTTTTTTCTTAGATTAATATTGGTCAGTCGGTCATATAATCGGATGGATGGTTAGCCAGTAAGTGCGTCGATTGAGAAGTCTGTCAACGGGAAGGTCAGTCGGCTAAGTCTAAGTAGGTCAGTCTGCCTATTGACTTAGTCCGTCTATCAGTGAGTCCCTCAATGAAGACCGGCGATTATTTTCCAAAGAAACCGTGGTGCTGCAACGATCGGGAGTCAAACACGAAAATTTAGTTTTATCAAACGAATTTATAAAGGTAAATTAACCTCTGCAAGACAAATTTGTGAGCTTACGTTTCGAGCGTAAGCCCGAGTGAGTCGGTCTGTCATTTAGCGGGTGCGTTAGTGATAAGCCTGTCGGTCGGTTAGTCAGTCAGCGGCCAATCAGGTTATTCATAACTCGGTCAATCAAATGACCAATCAGTCCCCCTTGAGTCAGCGTGTCAGCCAGTAGGTTTTCTGGCCAGTAAGTCTGTTATTCAGTCAACATGACAGTTCAATATGAAATTTAAAGCACACCTATCGTCCCGGCCAAGATTTCGCTTCGATATTCGCTTGACTTCCATTTCCATCTCGTCCATAAGACCTTCCCAGCCTTCATTACTAGACGGTAAACAAACAGATGTAAATCTTAGGTTTCCATTTTCGGAGCTCAAACCGACTTTTAAACTCCTAAGTATTCAACCTCGTTAGAGAGCGATTTATTTGCAATAATTGTTAAGAAATATCAATGTAACAATGAAATGAATCATATACTGAACTGCGGATATGAAGTCAAGTAAACCAATGATCCTCGCAGTAATGGACAGAATTTTAACAATTGCGTAAAGAAGCCTGAAAAATTCAGACCTTCGACGGGGTTTGGACCCGTGACCTCGCGATACCGGTGCGACGCTCTAACCAACTGAGCTATGAAAACACTGCTGTTGGGAGCTGGTCAAACATTAATGTATTCTCTATTTTCCCAATCCCATAATGCAATACGTTTTGGGAGGTTCTTTACATAAAAACAATACAACTTATTTACTCTTGGGACTGTATCATGCTTCAGTAAACTGGATATTCATTGTTTAATGCAAATACCCCCCACAATGAACTGTATTGTGGGATTTGTAAAAATAGCGGATAAAGCTGTTTTTTATTGTTTCTTACGAAATTCATGTTTGTTCAAGATTTGAAGTGTAATCTGTCTTCCTATTGGCCTTTTATACTACGTCATCTCTTCCAGTTTCCGACGATTTAATTCAGTAATTATCTCAGTCGTTCGTTTGCTAGAATCGATCCATGCTAGGTCATGCAGTTACTGAGGAGGTCTGACCAGTTATAAGCTTTTCAGCTCCTTTTAGACCTCCCTGCCTTTTCTTTCTTTTTGTTTTCCTTTTCTTTAATCATTCCGGTTGTTGTATGTTCTTTTTGGCAAAAATAACAAATAAACTTCAAATAAAGCCGGTATCGAACCCTTTGCCCTTCATTGCTCGGTAATGAATCAAAGTATAACCACTTTTTTCCGCTTTATCTTCCAAAGCAAACAAAAAAGTGGATTTTCAATCCAAAGGTTCTAAGAACAACGCAATGTATTTGGGACGATTTCGGAGAACAAATAAAAGTGGAAGAAAAACTGTGTTGACGTGATGGGCACTTTAAGCTTATTGTCCTTTAGTGAGGTGTGTTCTTTTTTTTTCGCTTTGCCCCTCCGACATTGGCTTTCTAGCTATTTGCGGGGTACTAAGCTACTTAAGATGTTATTTTGTGGTTGTTGACTGTGGTAGGACCGCAAAGATTTAAGGTCAAGGATCCTCACTTACATGAAGCGTGTTCTGTGCCTGGAATATCCTCCAAGCTGTTCATCAGCTCCCATGCCAACTAATAGGACCTGTTTACATAGAACCAAAAGAAACAACTGTCACCATCGATGATTACACCTCAGAGTTCATTCATTTGCCGGGCCCAGTATCATTCACCACACTTTTCCAGATACAATTGCGGGAATTCCACCTTTTTTCATGGTTCAGTTCCAGCAGCACACAGGACGAACGCCACCAGTTCAATAAGGAATTTAAGCAACAACCGGGAACTTAAGCAACGACAACGGCGACGCCAACGAGAACGTCATCTCAAAATATAAATTTGCGTTATTTCAATCGCTTCGTGACTATTTCAACCTTTTTAATATGACAAGGGTGTGGTACTTCTTCAAAAATGACACTGGTCGGAACGACGCTTAGTTTAGGGGAGAAAATGAAAATTTATCCTTTCAGTGCTGACGTTCTTCATAAAACCTCAAATTTAGCTATTTCACGTTGTTGGTTTGCTGACGACGGCAGAGAAATGGACAAAAGTGAAAAACGCGCGTGCAGAGCGTGCAAAGCTATTGTCGTTGCCCACTAAATATGCAAATTTGTGACGTTCTAGTTGCCGTCGCCGTTGTCGTTGCTTAAGCTCCCGAAAGCATGGTTTTCGCTAGCGACGCAAGCAAAAGCAGAAGCATAAAATGCTTATGCAAGTGAAAACGAACGTCGACATAAGCATCAAAATCATATTCTCATACTCTCCCGTTTTCATGGTGAAATAGGCGCTCTTATGCTTGCGCATGTGCTTGCGCACGTGCTTGCGCATATGCTTGCGCATGTGCTTGCGCATGTGCCTGCGCATGTGCTTGCGCATGTGCCTGCGCATGTGCTTGCGCATGTGCTTGCGCATGTGCCTGCACATGTGCTTGCGCTCGTGCTTGCGCATGTGCTTGCGTCGCTAGCGAACTGAAACCCAATCTCGACCCCAGAGCTCTTCTCTTGACTGAGGGAGAGAAGAGCTCTGGGGAATCCTGACACAAAGTGTCTTCTCATTGGTTTTCGTGAAGAACAAACAAAAAGCGTCTCTAATTGGTGCATTCATGTTGGCACGAGGAGTGAGCAGGCGCCGTAAAAAAGTTCAAAAAGCCAATTTTTGGCTATAAGAACCCTACAGCGCATATTCTCCTACATAGTTTCCCAGAGCCTTGGGTCGATCCGAGGCTCTGGTGACGAGAATGACTGAAACCAGGCTTAACAACTGCTACGGCGACGATAACGTAAAAAGGGAAAATATTATTGGTTCACAAAAGGAAAAAATACTCGTGCAGCACGTGCGGCACGCATTTCCGGAAATTTTTTGCCGTACTCCACAAAACGAAAACATGAATTCACCATATTTCAGGTGTTGACGACAAAATAAGCATATCACAATGAACCGTATCTTTTCAACCGTTTGTACCAATCCAGTTACGTACAATGCGAACAAAGTGGAATCATCGGGAAAAAAATAGCGCTAAGTTATATTTTGAAGTGAACAATTCGTTAACCTTGCCGTTCTCCTTGTTTAAATTCCCTAATGACACAGCGCCCACGATCTTCCTGTAGCTCAGCGGAAGGTCAAAGGTTAGGGTCCAATTCGGAGCATTCGGGTTTTTCCGAGTAGGGTCCAATTCGGAGCATTCGGGTTTTTCCGAGTATGCTCGACGATGAGAAATAGGGGTCCAGATTGGAGTCATCAGTGATAAAACGTTAATCACAAATACGACTACCATAGGAACGGTTGCAAATACAGCGGCCCCCGAGCCCAACTTTCAATCTGTATTTCAAACTGGAAGTTGCCTATTAGTTGAATTACTTTTATTTCTGTCCGCATTGGGCAGCTTCCTATTTCTATCCCTAATCTCGACATTGAAATTTTTGTTTTTCGAACCTGTTGAAACAAATATTTTGATGACAATTTAAAGGTTGAATTCATACCTTTGCTTTGCTCGTGCAAAGCGTTTTCTCGTCCACCGCGATGCCCGCCTTCAAAGAGGAGGCGCGCAAATGCCCTCTCCCACGGGCTGCAAACCACAATGCACAGCCAATGCTGTCATCCAGTACAGAGTTCAGGGGGGACACCAAATGGCTAATATGGCGTGTTCTGACGAAAATACAAAATTCAAGAACGCGAGGGATTATCATTCAAGTGTTACTTCAAATTGTTGCATTTTCTTTGCAAACTGACTGCTCTGGCGGGCCAGTTCTGACAAAAGAAAAGCGCCATAGGTCTACTCAAAAGCTTTCCCCGTTAACCATGTGATATAGATTTTGCTCAAACGCCAGACGATTTTTCTCGTCCATGGAAGCCGGTTCAGGAGAGAAATTATCTCCTTTAAATTAACTTTTCTTCAACAAGGACGCCGACGAAAACAAACGTAAGATATAGGCTACGTTCACACGGTACCGGACGAATTTTCTTCCGGTTGAAAATTCGTCCATTTAGGGGTTCCGTTCACACGGAACCACGCTAAACGTACGAAAATTTAGACGCCTCGCCGTTCAAAAATTTGAACGCCAAAATCGAGGTCCAATTTTTAGCCGGTACGGTCGAAAATTTAACGGGCGCGCTGTGAACACCTTGACCGTCTAAATTTTTGCACGGCAAAGGCGTGGTTGCATGGATAAGTGGTAACTCAGCTACTATCCTTAGGCTTTCTCTTTCTTGACGCCATTTTGGATTTCGTAAAGTCGTGCTCTGCGCATGAACAGATTGTAAAGCCACTGACAAAGGTTAAACTTTAATCCAGTTCGTCAGTTCCGTGTGAACAGAGCAAATTTATTGCACGGTTCCGTGCGAACAAAATGTACGGTCAAATTTTCAACCGGTAGAAAATTCGTCCGGTACCGTGTGAACGTAGCCATAATTTATCACATGAGCAATGAATTTTGGATTATTGCAACTTATTTCGCCTGTAAAATGTGAAACGACTCTCCTGGAATTCAATTGGCATAAGCGGCGTGACAATAAAAGAGGAAAGTGAAAAATCCCTGGTATGCGTTCATGTCGTCCACAAAACCTCAAATTTGGCCATTTCATACCGTTTGCCTTAATGACGCAGGTGCAGGGCGTGAACACGTGAAGAGCGTGCAGAATCACTGTTTTTGCTCTTTAATGCACGAAGTTGTGGGCATCGTTTCAGTGGAGTTTGTTTGTTTTTGGCGGTCAAGGTGTTCACAGCGCGCTGGTTAAATTTCCGACCGTACCGGTTAAGAATTCGTCCCCAATTTGGACGTTCAAATTTTTGAACGGCGAGGCGTCTAAATTTTTGAACGTTTAGCGTGGTTCCGCGTGAACGGAACCACTAAATGCACGACTTTTCAGCCGGTAGAAAATCCGTCCGGTAGTGTGTGAATCGGGCCTTAGTCAACTCTATAGCTGCTGGAAGGTCTAATTTAACAATGTTAGAACGGGTAGCTGGGACTACGCACCAGTAAACAGAAAAACTTGTGGTAGACTCATATATCTCGCTTTCTCTTCTTTAACAAGTTCTTTACCTCATCTCCTGTAATTCTTCAACTGTGACATCAACCTTTAGATAACAGAAAAAAGGAGAAGAGCGCAATGTAGCGATTTACAAAAGGGTACATACGTGTTCCAGCACCTATTAGTAAGTCTAAACTCAAAAGTGAGGCCATTTCAATGAAAGCTACAGCAATATTTCTTGTTTACAAACATTGACGTCACATTTCTTTTGAAATTCAAATTTGCAAACCACAGAACAAAAGAAGTCATTGTTTCAACAACCAATTAGCCTCTGGCTGGCATATTAATGACAATGGATGACGTCACGACAAACATCGCTATATTTTTTCCGATGGCGCTGTACGAGGAGTAACTTTTGGGTCTGTGGGTAAAAACCTAAAGTGTGACCATCAATTATGCAAAAGCTACTGAGCAGTACTTTCCTGTGGTGATGTTTATTATCCTGTACAAGGTGGTTTTTAACTTTTGAGTCTGTTGGTGAAATCCAAAAGTGTGACCATTCAAATGAAAGCTACTGAGCAGTACTTTCCTATGGTGTAACAGTTGTTTGTTATGATGTAAAAGGAAGTTTTATCTTTTGAGTGTGTGGATGAAACCCTAAAGTGTGACGATTCAAATGAATCCTGGGGTCAGTGCTTCCCTGTAGTGCCATTTAGCATGCTGTGCTGTACAAAGTAGTTCTAACTTTTGAGTCTTTAAACGAAATTCTGAAATGTGCCCATTCAAATGAAAACTACTGGGTAGCACTTTCCTGTGGATTAGTTTACTATGATGTACCAGGTATTTCTAACTTTTTAGCCTTTGGGTGAAATCTTTAATGAAGTGAGGCCATTTTCATGAAACCTACAGAGCAGTACTTCGAATCCTTGTAGCACGCTCATTACCTCCTCGTGTGTAGCGGTTCTTACTTTCAAGTTCACGGCTTGAATTCTGAGAAAAGCGTAAGTCATGACTTTCAGCGTTAATTTAGATAAAGATCACTTGTATATTTGTAAGACAATTATGTCACCTCAATGAAATTCCACCGTCGTGCCGGGTTTAAACGTTGCAGTTCTTCCAAGCCTGATATTCCAGTTAATCGATCCGGAACATTGAAGTTCATTGTTGTTTGTTTTGCTGTCCCCGTTGCATTTCCTCCTTCACT
>NC_090878.1:10425310-10440310 GCF_036669935.1 Montipora foliosa | reverse complement strand
GTGAGTCAGTCGGGATTAGGGACCTTAAGCTGTACGACGGCGACTTCAACAAAAACGTCACCTCAAAATATCTCTTTGCTTTATCATAATTCTTTCGCAGTTATTCTAAAAATAAATTGATACCAGCAGTTACAAAGTCAAAACAGAGAATGAAAGATTCTCTGTTGCATGCTCACGTTGTCGTCAAAACCTCAAATTTGGTAATTTCACGTCGTCCTTATGCAGAGGTACCGCACGAATCCGTCCTAAAATCCGTGCTGCACGTGCAGCACGATTATTTATGCTCTTTTAACCAATGATATCATTGTTTTGCGCCGTTGTTGTTGCCGTCACCGTCGTAAAATCTTAAGCTCCCTAACGACGACGACGGGTAAAGGCCGGTTTACACGGTGCGACTTGTCGGCCCGATTTTTGGCGGCGGCTTTGAAAAAAATCGGCCCGACATAAAAAATCTGTTGCACTGCAACAGATTTTTTATGTCGGGCCGATTTTTTTCAAAGCCGCCACCAAAAATCGGGCCGACAAGTCGTACCGTGTAAACCGGCCTTAAGAGAACGCCACATAACAGTAGGCTGCTTTAATTAGCAAAAACAATAGTTCTGCACGCCCTACACGTGCGTTTTACATTTTGATACATTTCTTTGCCGTTGTCGTCTTGACAACGACGTGAAATGATCAAATTAGAGGTTTTGCGGGACAACGCGAGGAACCTGATGTTGAATTTTCAATTTTCTCACTAAATATCCACACCTTTCTCACCAATTTTATTCTTAAAAATTTGCACTCACACTTTCCATGCCGAGCGACTTGGCAATGTTCTCGTAGTCGTTGCTGTTGTCCCAATCTCGTTCCCAGGGTCTCTCCTCTATGCCTCCATTGTCGTTGTTGACAATGGAGGCGGAAAAGAGAGACCCTGGGAACGAGGTTGGACAGTAATCCGCCAAAATCTATTTATTTGACCACTAAAGACTGTTAACAGCGTTATAAGCATTTTGGATTGGCACATCCAATTTTCAAATGTACAGCGATTCATTAATATTAACCATTTGACGTCCAAACCGGCCTAAACCAGCCAGACAGTATTTTACTAACACCAGACGATTTTACTCGTCAATGGGGAACCCCTGGGAGTCAATGGGTTAATCACTCACTGAAAAACTGTCCCCATTAATTCTACGTTATAAAAAAAAGGAGGGTTGATGAACTATCAAGCTAAAAGAATTTACCAGATTTGTACCATTTGCCACACAGTTTCTCTCAGCAACAGATGTTACTGCTAGAACATCATCTGGATTGGAGGGAAGATGCCATAACATGCTCCGTCGCCCAAAATAATCTCTGCCAAACCACAGCTTTTGCTCAGTGGCCTAAAACAAAAATATTATGAAAATAATTCACTTTGTCTGGTAAAACACATAAAAATGGATCTACATGAAACACCATTCCTGTATATCGTTAATAAAACTGCATGACTAATGTGCATCATCAGCAGCATGTGTGCCATAATTTGAATGGCTTAACCTTTTAGCTCCCTTGGAGTTAATCCCCCTTCCATCTGGTGACTTAGCACAAAAATCTGTGTCAATCTTAGGAGGCAAAGAGATTATTAATCAACAACTATATGAAGTTAGTCTCAGAGTCATCGACTGACTAGACTTCAATAATACAGTACAGTGTATCTTTCTTGTATCCTAGCAGTAACTGTTGTGAGGATAGTAAGTTGTTGTCATGATTGTTACAGATACAGGCACAGATGTCGTTGACCTGCCTCTTTTACGGTGTAGTTCTACAAAGGAATGGAAGGAAGGATGATTGGATGAATGAACGGACGAACAGACAGACAGATAGATGGACCAAAGAAACAACAGGCTGATGGAGGACTGACAAATGGATGGAAAGACAGAACTTGGGAACAAAGGAAGGAAGGTACATGTGCATACAGGAAGGTAGGAAGGGGGAACGAATGCAACCAATAAATATAGTTTCCAGAAGAGAGACTATTCATAAAGTCATCCCATCCTGTAATATATAGAGATGTTTTTTTTTTTCATACAAACGTGCCAGTCTCTTTACCTGCCAGTAAACAAGGGACCATGGACCTTGAACCTTGGCCATTGTGGAAAGGATGTGCTCAGAGTGTGTGACATCCGACCTAGGGCTCGACAAAATTTTCATCAGAACTGAAGTGTCGTTTTCTTCTTTCTTTACCTAAAAGGAGATCATATGTGTAAATCGATCAATTCCCTGCTAGCAGATGTCTCTTTTCTTTTTGCTTTTTCTGGCCCGACGAGGACAGGAAAGACTCTACCTCTGTCACGAGTCGAAACTCACTTTAACCCAACCGCCATCCACAACCTTGGACCGCATACCCTATGATACATGTACAGTACATGTATGTTCACTGACAGTGATTTGAGACCACTGTGTCCCGTGCATTCCTTTAGAGTAATTCTGCTGTTGTTAAGACCGAGCCCACACAACATGGAGTATTATGTAAGGATTCAGTTGCTAAGTAACCACTGCACCAGTCACTGGTGGCTCAGTTGGTTGAGCATCGGGTTGCAGTGCGGGAGGTCGTGAGTTAGACTGCGGCCAGACCAACACTCAGGGTCTTTAAATAACTGAGGAGAAAGGGCTGCCTTCGTAATTACATCCGCAAATGGTTAGACTTTCAAGTCTTCTCAGATAAGGCCCGGGTTGCTCAAAGCATGGTTAGCGTTAACCAGCGTTAAATACCATGGAAACCTATTGGTTTTGATAACTCTTAACTGACGGTTAGTGTAACTGGGCTTCGAGCAACCGGCCCAAGGACTATAAACCGTAAGCACCGTCTCACAAATATCTTCCATGTTCATTAGTTCCCTGGGAGATGTTAAAGAACCCACACACTATTCAAGAAGAGTGGGGGATGAAGTTCCCGGTGTTGTGGCTGTCCTCTGTGAGTACATGGGTGGGTGGGTATAGCAGGTCCACATCAGCTGAATAGCTGCCAAAATTTCAACCTGCTCAAACTTATAAATAACACAAGACACATAAAATAACATGCACATGATCAACACAGTGAGTTTCGACTCATGGAAGAGGTCCCGTACACGTCAGCCCTGCGAACCCAAAGAAAAGACTCAGACCTCTTCTCGCAAGGAAATGGATCGACTACACACAAATAAAACTGAGCACATTTGGCTGAGCACTAATATTATGATCACGTTACCTTAATTCCACCAAATATTTCTCCATTCCAACACAAAATGTTCCCAAACTCATCGATCAAAGGCTGGGGAGTCATCTTGCCTCTTAAATGAAGAACCGTACTTGTCAAGGTCAAACAAACTGTTCTTTGATCATTTTTAAGACAAAGCTCTTTAATTCCTCGGCGATCTGGTCCTCTTCGCGCGATATAAGGAAGTATAGAATCTGACAAAGCCTGAAATGAGTGAATTTTCGCTTTCAATACGCAACGCAACGTCATAAAAATACAGAAAATTAACCCGATCACTGCTTGACATTTTAAATCAAGATTTAAGAGACTTCGATTCTCGAACCTGAAAATAACTCCTTGAAACTTCGGTGTCTGTGTATAGACAGAAGCAAATTCCACACATTGTAAAATGTAGTTAAATGAATTATATCATTTACTTGAACCTCTTAAATGAGGGATTCTTTTTTTGACAAAAAGTTCTTCCTTGTCCGCCATATTGAATTTTATGCAATGCGCCTATAGTTTTATGGTCTGCGGTATCCCTTTTTTCTCATTCCAGTTCATCTTGTCGTCATCCAAATTCAAGATGGCGACCTCTAACGTAGACGATTTTGAACCTCTAGAACCAAATATTCAAAATATCATCGATCAGGAATCCTTACGTTGGGTTTTTGTCGGTGGGAAGGGAGGTGTTGGAAAGACAACTTGTAGGTGAGTGGTCGAGTAGCTCTGGTAAATTTTTAGAAGACGTTTAGAAAAATAAGACTCTTACAATAATTTCGCAATATAAGCTTAGTACATAATCTGGAAAATTTATTTTGATATCGGCCAGCGTATAGCATGTTGACTTTTCAATCACTACGGGCCTTTTTGTTTTTTTTTTCATTTTTAACGTTGAGTCAGTCTGTCTATTTTAAAATGTTTATTATGTACACTTCACTCAAATTTAACACTGAGGAAATGAGAGAGAAAGCTAAGTCCGAGTTGCTGTTTGTCTCGGTATCGAAGTGAGGCTTGGTGCTCAACTATTGAAAGGGAAATGAGTTTGATTTGCACAAGAATACGCAACTCATTTCCATTTCAATGGTTGTGCACCAGGACTCACTTTGAAACTGAGGCATGCAGCAACTCGGAAATAGGCTATTGTCAAAGCTCCCTTAAAGTCAAGTATTTACATGTAGCGTGTGCGATCTTTCACGTTCAGTCATGTTCCTAAGCGTTCTTGTCAATTTATTATTATTATTATTATTATTATTATTATTATTATTATTATTAACATATTTACATGTACATCTGATCAGCTGCTCAGTATCCTTTACAAGATAAAACAGGGTTACAGTAGAGTTTAATAAGAGTAATTAAATTAATTAAAATAATTTATTGTTCTTAAGAAAGATTGTCATGAATACTTGTACTCATAAGCTTAAAATAGTAATCATCAGCCAATACAGGTGACCACCTATTGAATTGACATTCTTTGGTTTGTTTGTTTGTTTGTTTGCTTGCTTGTTTATCTTTTCAGTTTTATTTTCCTTAGTTGCAGTATTGCCTTACAACTTGCCAAAAGGAGAGAACGAGTTCTAATAATTTCTACAGATCCTGCTCACAACATATCAGATGCGTTTGACCAGAAATTTAGTAATATTCCAACCGAAGTAAAAGGCTGCAACAATCTGTATGCTATGGTAAGCTAATGTGTTATTTGAGGGCAGTTAATAAATTAATTCCCGTTTTGTATGTCTATAAGTTTTATATTAAATTTTAAACAAAGAAAAAGAAGAGCTTATTTGAATAACAAAATATTAGTATAAATACACAGATGATTATACAAAATCGCGCACTCTCATTGGCTCGCTATCTCGGATTATGAGCCGATAATCACCTCGACGGACAAAATGGCTGCCAGTGGTCGTTTTGCCACTGTAAGTGAAGATGATTTCGATTTGAAATGTTTTTTTTTTCTCTTTTTTGAAATAATCACCTGTGTATTTATACTATTAATTATTAATTGTTAAGTGTGAATCATACCAGGCGTGGATCCAGGGGAGGTGAAATGGGTGAATTCTCACCCCGCCCCCTTTTTCTGAGCTCCCCCCCTCTTCTTGCACAGACCTCAAACACCTCAACCAGGCTTTGGTTCTATTACATTATTACAAAAATTCACCCCCCCATTTCAAAATCCTGGATCCGTGCCTGCATACATGTACGAATCATAGATGTAAGTGCAAATTAATGAAAAGCTAACATTGCTATACCAATACTGATCAAAACAAGTAAAAACTTCAGTAGTATTACCCGGTACAGTAATGCACAATGAAATTTGACATTGATATCTGTGTGATGAAAGGAATCCACTCAATACACATAATCATTGTTGTTATACATGTAATTGACTCTTTGACTCAACCTGTATGTGTACATTACATTTACACCTGCTGCTTTATTAAATGCATGTATTATGAAAAACAGCATATTGGGACATCACTAAACCATGACACACATGGGCATAGCCAGGATTTTTCAAAGGGGGGGGTCACAGTGTGTCAAACAGAGGGTACTCGCGTTTTCGCAACCTGAATATTGTAGGTAGTTTGAGTAAAAAACGGCTTACAAAGGAGTGGGGGGGGGGGGGTTCACGGGCACCCCAGGACCCCCCTAGCTACGCCCTTGACACAGCAAAACACCAAAATGGCGAAACGCTGCATAACAAAACACCATGTATGCCCCCACCATACATTGAATACTTACCAATAAAGGTTGGATTTTCAGATTAAAAATCGTTTTAGGCCTACAGCAGTAATTAGGCCTAATTAGGTCTAAAACATTATTGCTTCTAATTTAATGAGATTAAGACTAGGATTCGGATTAAAATTGAGATTAGGAGCAATAACATGTTAGGCCTAATTCCTGAAGTGACATTTAGGGCGCATTCTTTTGGGACTATTCCGGAAAAGGAATACTCTGAATAGACGGTAATCGTGTTCTTTTGGAACCAATTTGGCAGATGCTTTCTTTTGGAAATTGGTATTCCATGTATTCTGTTATTCGTAAACCGTAATAAGAATTACTGGAATAGTCCCAAACGAATGTGCCCTTAACAATCCCAAATCCAAGCTTTGTTGGTTAGTATTGTATGGTGGGGTTGTACATGTGACACCAAGTCTTGGTGTTTTGCTTTGCTGTTTCGTGGTTTACATGTAGTAATGCCCTTTACGTTCATTTGCTGATACAGTAGCTATTATAGATCCTCTAGCAAGCTAAGTACTGGAATGAGAAGAGAACTTTTTGAAATTGTGTGGCATACATGTATGTGAATGTACCAGGTCTAGTGCTTTGTTTTCTTCTAGCATACATGTATTATTTATGTACATGTTAAATAATTTGGAAGGCTAATGTAAGGGAAATTTATCAAAGATAGATGTGTGATTTTTTTTATCCCCCTTTTTCTAACAGGAAATAGATCCTAATGTTGGTTTTTCGCATTTGCCAGATGATATTTTTGATGAGCCAGGTATGTCACCACAACAATGAGTGTAAGTGTTCAATAATGGTAAGATCAGCAGTCACACCTGTCCATTAACGAATGTCTAGTGCCAAATGCTCCGACCCATGAATGGCAGTCTTTGCAGCTTGACTACAACCCTCGTTCAGGTCAAAAAGCCAAGAGCTTTTACACTCAATTTTAATTACATTGTTAAAAGTCAATGGAGGGTGTAGAAAGAACAGTTAGAACCACTTCATTGTAGCTTGAATAGACTGTAAACAGTCTATTCAAGCCTGATCAAGGGTACCCAAATAGGTTTATCAATGCACCAATGAAATTAATTATTTTATGAAAACTGAATCAAATAAATATAAACATATTTTTTTGAAACATTAACAGGGGTGATTCAGATGTCAATGGGTTTATCAATTCATCCATCCATTCATTCTTTCTTTCACTCATTCATTACATTATCTGTCTGTTTATTTGTCTGTCCATTGATTGGACTCATGTCAGCTGATTTCATCCTTATTGTTTTAGGGATACATGTAGTCTTAAAATTATATGTAAATAAGTACATGTATGTTTATTCATTTATTCATTCACTCACTGATCCTCACTTACTCACTCATTCTTTCATTCATCCATTCCCACAGATGTGATGTCCATGGGAAAAAAGATGGTGAAGGAACTTCTAGGAGCTTTTCCAGGAATTGATGAAGCCATGAGTTTTGCTGAAGTCATGCGGTATGTCTACTAGATATATAGGTCAGGTGTATTTTCCTGACATCACTCTTGACTTGTGAAAAACATTTTTGTATCTAGACTGTTACATCTTTTTCTTGGTCAAGGGTTTCCTTCATGTCCCTGTCCATGCATTCTTTTGTTAATTTAACCCCAAACAAGTGCCTCCTGCATTGAATACTCTGGTTGACGCAAGATTATTTACTTGTCAGTGCCCAGATCAATAAAATTGCACGGTCCTTATTTTACTAAATTCACTTGACTCAAATCAACCAAGAGTTTTGCCGATGGATTCTGTACCTGGAGAAAATACCCTGGTTGAACTGAGTGGGTACATGTAATTACATGTATGTATTGTTCGTATGTACATGTTGTAGTTAAGATTTTTTCTTGGATAAAAAGTTTTTAGAGTGGTTTGATTTTTACTTTCCTATTTTGTTTCATTTATATTATACATTATTATAATCCGAAAAAGAGGAAAGTGAAAAACAAGCTTGTTTGAAACAATTTAATTTAACCCAAGAAAAAGTTAACAAGAACATATACATTGTACTGTATGTGGATCCAACAAACTGGATAGAATGTATAGAATTAAATGCTGGCTACAGTGGTGAGGGACCTGTCAGTGAGTGCTGGAGCAAGAACTTGTCAGTGCACTATCTCTGATAAACAATTCAGGGAAAATTTGTGCAACCACTTTACTTCAATCAATCTAGTAATAATAATAAACAAGAAAGGGTTATGTTTTCACAAACATTGGCCGTGTAGCAATATATTTCAACAGAATTAACTGATTAGAATGTAATGTGAAGTGCTAGTTTTGTACCCCATATGACCCATGTGAGCGTTAGCCCTACTAATGGAAATGGGCCCACAAAAGGACAGAGAAAAACTCTGACCAGGATGGGAATTGAACCCACGTCCTTCGGGTTAGATCACCGCTGCTCTACTGACTGAGCTACATGTACAAGGTCAGACAGGAGCTGTGGGAACTGAAGATGTTAAATTTAAAGTCACGGCAATGAGCACGTACAAGCACAAGGAAGGATTAGTCGTTTTTGCAAACGTTGGCCGTGTAGCAGTCATATTTCAATAGACTAATCTGATTAGAGTGTAATGTGAAGTGCTAGTTTTCTACCCATATTGAACCATGTGAGTGTTAGCCCTACTAATGGAAATGGGCCCACACAAGGACAGAGAAAAACTCTGACCAGGGTGGGAATTGAACCCACGACCTTTGGCTTAGATAGTGCTGCCGTACTGACTGAGCTACAAGGTCACATGAATAATTAATGAATAATTCGCTCTCAACTGAAAAGGGCTAGCACTCAAAACATCATCCATTTATCAAGTTTTCTGATAGAACCTTTTTTTTTCTTCTTGACAGGCTGGTTAATACGATGGACTTCAGTGTTGTTGTATTTGACACAGCGCCAACTGGCCATACACTCAGACTGCTTGCCTTTCCATCCATTATTGAGAAATCTCTTGGAAAAATTCTAACCCTCAAGAACAGTTTCGGACCATTTATTTCACAGGTGCATGGTTTAGATGTATATTAGGTAATATCAATGTTGGTTGGTTTCTACCATTTTGAAGTGTAAAGCACAGAAATGAGTTTGTTAATCAATCACTCCAGACTATTAATTTAAAACTTGTATCACTCCTGGCTGTGTCAAAAATAATGACTTTTTGTGGTAAGAACATCAGTGACACTTTTTTGTTCTTACCACGGTCAATTACATGTACTGAACAGAATGATGCATTTTGTTAATGTCAGTGATAACCATTCTAAAAATTAAAGTGCTTATGGCCTAACAGTGCAAATCATCTAATTTATTAATTGAGTCATTCTATAATAGGTATTATGATACATTTAACAATAATATGTGACCCTATTTGGGAAAAGGGGGATTAAGGTGAATTTAGAAAACAACGTTTTAACGCGTTTAATCGCGTTCGTCGAAACGCGTGGAAACGCATTTTTTGTGCGTTTAAACAGATTTTTAACGCGTTTAAACAAACGGCTCTGTTGCGCTTCAATTACTGCATTTCGTATGCTGAAAAGTACGCTAATTTAGTTGTATTTGAATGAATAAATTACCTGTTCTATAATATGAAATGCGGAGATTAGAGTGCATGTCTTCCAACCCACTGTGTCAAAATGATCAATTCATCAGCAAACTTACCTTTAGCCTTTCCTTTTTACATTGCAGTAAGAATCACATTCCGTCTATAATAATTTACTATCCTTTTTTCTGTGAGCGCCTCATGCGCACCGACTTTAGCCCACTTGCAGTGCACGAATCTCGTGCTATCAACAACGGCAACCAGACAATTAGCACACGCAGGAAAGAAGATTCGGTTTTCGAGTCTTCCTAAGAATGGAGCAAGCCGTCGCATTTGAGCCTACGGATTCTGCAGACAAGAGCCAACGATATTGCTCAAAGAAACGCGAACCACTGAACGACGCTTCAAAAATGTTTCCATTAGCGCATCAGGTTTCACCAAGAGGCTGGTCAATCATTTGTCTCAAGCTTGTTTTAATATTTTTAAACTCTTTAAAATTTTCACATTCTCCTCCTTCGTGTTTTCCTCTTCGGAATTTTTGGCGACAAAAAGAGCACGTCGCCAGAATGAAATCGAAGTGATGACGCCGCTAGCCTTCGGGATGTGTCATATGTTATCACTCGAGTAGACTGGTCACGATGTCGTGACGCTCGCCCCGCAGCAACTGAAAAATCAGGTTTTCGCCCCATAGCGACGAAAAAATTGGATTGTTTGTACCATTATTGATAATGCCTCGAGAAAATAGAAATTACAGAAAACAGGCTGTCAACATTTAACCACCTTCAGAAGGACGTAATTCAAAGAATGAGCGAATCACATAAACATTTCATCGAAATGTGACAAAGTAAACATCGCATTGACTTGACCAAATACTTCTGGGTTGTGTAATTCTCTCTACTGTTATCGTGGGGAAACAGAAACCTAAATATCCAGTTGCGAGAGAAGTAGGGAGCGATTCAGTGAAACTGGGAACGTTTTTAGATTCGCGAACATTTGGTAGTATCGCAAGTATTTACCGGTTTTTCTGATCAGCGAATTGATTTTTTCGGAACTTCCTTGGTGTTCACGAACAGGCTTTCCATCGGATAGTCTTAATTTATTTGTTACGGATTCTTTCAGTTGTCGCTATAATAATATAATTATTGTGGGACTGTGAGAGAAGTAGCGAACGATTTAACGAAAGCAAGAGCCGTTTTTCGCTATCTTTATGACCGGTACCTTCCGGTGTGATTAATGGCTCGAAGTTGAAGCTTTGGCCGAAGACGCTGAATATATCTGCTCTCGTTCGCTCATGAAATAGGTTTCCTCTGCCAAATGCAAATTACCCGCGAATGTTTCGGGAAGGTTGGATGGGTTCAGAGAAGTATGATCCATTTCTTTCAGAGCTTTGCTTTTTTTGTTATTTCAGAGGTTTAATTGAAAGCGCTATCATATTGTTGCAAGTTATCGTGCTTGTGTCTTGGCGCTTCACTATCTGCCTATTCAACCCCTTTTCATTATCGCAAATCATAAACAAACAGGAAATTAAACAAACTGATGTCTCCTTTTGACAAGTACTAAATGACCAAAAAGTCTAAAATTTCGGAAGGTTGCGTGACTGATCGCGACAAATATGTGGATCAGTTTATTTCTTTTGAGCGGTAAACAGCAAGTCGTCGATCAATTTCTTTTCTAATGGCTTGAACGTAACACTTAAATGCAGCTTTAGTTGAGCCCTGTCATGATGGTACGAGTTGTTTTATCTTCGTTCGGTTACTTGGGCCTTGGTCGTCGCCGGGGTCGTCGCTCAGAGTCGGAAGACAGCCGCTATGTCAACTGCCTTGATCAAACATGAATAAAGGAAAAATGGTAGTAAGTTTTGCATGTGAAGAATGCCTCAGCTGGTAACCCCAATGCAGAATTTTATTTGATTGATTTATAAGTGTTTGCGACTCTACTAAGACCAACATGAACAGCATTCAACAATCAACGTTCTGTTGTACATTTCTAAAACAGGATCGCACATGACAAGAGAAACCTACTGACGACCCTCGCTAATCACAGGGTACACATCAAAGCAAACTTGTGCTTAACACCATCTTGAAAATTCATTTGTACATTCCTCACTTCATTTGAAACAAATTTCTATTGTTTATGCTCATGATTTACCGTTAGAGTCGCTAAGTGAGTGTTTTGTTTTTTCCTCAGAGAACGCCGCCAATTTAGGCATGTTTAGGTTGGACTAATTCGCATTTCTTCTCTTTTCCGAGTACTTGCAGCGACTAAAACAATCAAGATTTCGATGGTTTGTCGAGCTGCACTGTTTAAATAAATCACAGTTAACCCCAGATGACACCCAATAATAATATTATAGCAAGCAGCCATTTAATTATGCGCTCACTTGAGGTAAATTAACAGCGTTTAAACGCGTCGTTTGTGTAAAGCTTTTCCGACATGAAATCTTACGCACGCGTTTTTTTCGCGTTTAAACGTTGTTTAAATGCGTTTAAACGGTGTTTTAACGCGTTTGCGTTTAAAACGATAGAAAACGCGTTTTTTTGTTATTCACCTTAATCCCCCTTGTCCTAAATAAGGTCACATATTGCCATCAATACATTATACGTTGTACATCAGTAATATTATTCTTGGTATTTGCTATCAGCACAGTTTTGTCAGTAAATTTAAAATAATAATAAAATACCGTTACTTTTTTTATTTGTCAGTTTGGCTCAATGTTTGGAATGCAAGACTTAAATGCGGATTATATGGCCAATAAACTAGAAGACACCTTACCAGTTATACGACAAGTCAGTGAACAGTTTAAAAATCCGGTAAGTGTCAGGACACTGAACTATACACACTATAGTGGTGATAATCTTTGTACATACTCTTAATGAAAGGACAAAGCTATTAAAAGATCAGGAGAGTAAATGGTTCACAACTGCTTGAAGGATGGATAGTGCTATTCATCCTTTTGTGCTATATTACCTCACTATTTTAGTATAATAATACTGTATTATACTACATGTCAAACAACTACAATTCACCTTATTGTCAGTGGCTTGTGGTGGATATTTACCACACCGCTTCACCGCTCGGTAAATATCCACCCTGGCTAGCCACCTCCCCTCTGGTGAATAGTACTGTTTTTAATTATCTACCGGTTAGCTTCAAAGGCCTGAGCTTCAAACAGTCACACAACTGGTCGTACATGTATACTGTACAAGCTGTTCGCTTGTAGTCACAACTCCTGGTTCTGAAAATTTCGAATCAACTCATTAGTTTGCTTTTTTTTCTCTTTTTCAGGACCATACAACATTTGTATGTGTATGCATAGCAGAGTTTCTGTCCCTTTATGAGACAGAAAGACTAGTCCAAGAGCTCACCAAAGCAGAAATAGACACACATAATATAATTGTCAATCAACTTGTTTTCCCAGAAAAACAAAAAGGTAAGGTTTTAAGCAGTTATCAACATGTTTAGGGTGTTGGGCATGTGTTTGGTTGCGCCTTTAATCAAATCCCTCCCTCCTTTAACTATGGCTGGATATATCTTTTGAAAGACCGAAGTTCAAGGCCAGCACGCATTGTTAATAGCCAGCCAGTTGGTTCCCTGTGCAGCTCAGGGATCTTTGACCATTTTATGTTCTTTTTGACTTATTACTAAGTCTTTATTACTTTCAGATTATTGAAGTGGTGTGCCTGTGAACTACATGTAGTAGCCAACATGTAGCCGTACCCTCCCCCCGAAAGAAAAGTGGGAGGAGGGAGGGAGGGTACGGGCTACATGTAGGCTAGTGTTCAAACTAGTTCCATAGCTATTAGTGTACTCCCCCTCTAAAACAAAGCCTTTCTTTCTTCAAGGAGAGAGGAGAATTTCTAGAGTTCTCCACAAAAGACTCTTTTGCATATATTATTTTGTTTTGTCTGATTAGGTCATTTTTCTGATTTTTCGATGTCTTTGTGTGTGCGTCTTTAGGTACGGCATGCAGTTTATGCCAAGCAAGAGCAAGGGTACAAACCAAGTATCTTGAGCAGGTACGTACATGCAGTCAGAAGTTTTCAGTTGAGTTTTGAAACGAATTTCGTGATTGGCTGGGTTTGAGTGTTATTTAGAAAGATTGTCTCAGTTTATATAACATTAGGTAGCTTATATTAAGCACATGACGTTTTTTGAGATGCGTGTGTAAACCGGGAGAGAACATTTCGAATCCCAGATCTCTAATGGAGGAAAGATACTTACATGTAGCAAATGTAAATGTGTGTTTTGTGAAGACAAGTTAAAAGGGAAAACAGCTCACTATCGGTTGCCGTTCGTGTCTCAAAATTTTCGCGTACTTAAGTTCCCAATTGTGTTTACCAAACAGTAATACATGTATGTATTTTGTGGTGACACGTGAAACAACAGTTAAAGGTGGCTCTCCTGTTGCCATGATAACCTATAACTATCTCTTATGTCACAATATGGAGAGCATCTAATGTATTTAGCAATAATTTGTGTTTTATATGTTATCACGGACAACATCGCCGCTACGTGACAGACCATTGTGGAGTCAATCCTTGTAATAAAACAATCTCTTGAAATTATTGAGACTGGTTTGAGCCACCTTAAAAATTGACGTTTGTATAGATGGTCCAGCTATACAGTCGTAGCTAGAGCTCATTCTCATGTGAACTGAGTAGTGTGTAACAGCTGCTAATTAAAAGAATTGTTACTCTCACCCTGGACAGAATGGTTATCCATTGCAGGGTTACCGAGCTCGTAGCCGAGTTAGTCGCTATCTTCTCGTCATTAGGGAGTTTAACAAACGACAACGGCTACGGCGTCGTCAACGCCAAAAAGCAGTAATATTATTGGTTAAAAGAACCAAAATGATCGTGCTGCACGTGCTGCATGCTTTTTTGAAAATTTTTTTCTCTCGCGTACTCGTCAAAACTACTACGTGAAATGACCAAATTTAAGATTTTGACGACAACGTGGACAAACTGCAGTGATCTTTAAGTCTCGCTCTTTACTTCAAATCCGTCCGTACCAGTCCAGTGATAGGACACTTCGCACATATTGTAGAATGTAAACAAGATTGAATAATCCCGAAATACTTAGAATAGCTCCAACGTATATTTTGAAGTGACGTTTTGGTCCCCGTAGCCGTCGTGGTTTCTTAAACTCCCAATTATACCCATGTGGGAAGCAACAGTTTGGATCAAAGTACACAGATTGCCTTTTTTTAACCTTTTTTTCATGTGAGCTCATATCATATGTTTTTTTTTTTTTTGTTTTCCCAGATTGAAGATTTATATGAAGACTTCCATGTTGTTCGTTTGCCACTTTTGGCGCATGAAGTCCGCGGAAAACAGAAAATCGAAGAGTTTTCAAAACATCTCGTCGTATCTTACTCAAAATAGCTTGTGGAACAAAATTAGTCACTTTATTACCGCTAGAACATATTTATAGCAATTTTATTGGAAGTAGTCACTTGTCCTAAGGCAGTCGACATCCTGAAAAAAATTAATTTTTCTGCCCA
>NC_090878.1:10397810-10420310 GCF_036669935.1 Montipora foliosa | reverse complement strand
GACAAGATGTTAAACAGGATGGAAGAAGACAATAACGGAAGCAAGTAAAGGTTAGAATAGTTTATAAAGAAGATAATTAAGTAAAGATTTAAATAAAGAAGATATTTAAATTAAGAATTAAATCAACAAAAAGAAGAAATCAAGCAAGACAGGAAGATGATGATCTTCACAGAAGCAAGAAAAGGTGACTTTTCACCAAAGGAGGATTAGCTATATTGTACCGTATTTATCTGTGTGTTGAGGCCACACCTTTTAGAACAAACTGGGAAGATCAACAATTGAAGTAATAAAGCGAACAGAAAATTTGGCGAAGCAAGGGATAGCGATACACACATTACAAACGAATAAACCTTGTTTTTGCAAACATGATCCATAATTTTGTGTACCCTAGAATTTGTGCACAGTGAAACGGGGTTGGGAGAGGTCGGTGGGGTGTATTGTACAATTGGGGTTCACAATCATTGACAGCCCATGAAAGTTCTTACGCGTGTAAATAGCACCAGCGGTTAATTAGGGACAATAATTATTTAGGGTTGGTAACAACTAATAGATCACGAAATTTAGGTTGTATCTCTGGAGAACAATTACGCTCTATAGGGCTGTAGGGTCAAATTATGACTGGCAACAATCGACAGATCATGAAAAATTGGTGATATCAAGGAAGATGAATAGTGGTAGCCTTAGGACGAAAACGTTGATTGGCAACCACGGGTTAGCAATAGGAGAAACTCATCGTCTGATTAGGTTCGAATCCTTGGCCTATTGTCGGCAATAACTCTCTTATTATCATATTTCAGTCATGTCAAATAGGGTGGTAGCATTAGAGCGGTAATGTCAAATTGATATTGGCTGTCACTGACATGTCCTAAGTTTCAGTAGTATTATGGGGGGATACATTAAAGATAGCATCAAATGAATTGCTGTATAAATCCCGATTGGCGACATTTGACGGATCACTAGCAAATTTTGATCTTGCCACTTTTATGAGGTCGTGCTGTTTAACAAATTGGCCACTTGTAGAATCAACACAAAAGGCAATAGAACCTTGGAAAACTACAGTAACTGCGAAATGAACAGTACTAGTAGATATATTGAGACTTGGTCAGTAGCGGTGCGTTCATATCATACGTAGCGTTCAGTAAGTCGTACTTGGTACATCAAGAAATTTGTCGTTGGTTACACAAGTAAAGGAGTTATTCTCGAGTTGATTAAAATCGACAAGGCGTTTGATTGAGGTACAAAAGAACCAAGTGTGGTGGGGTGGTTATTGGGTAACTCTGGGGCTACATTGTACTTTACATTGCGCGAAGCGCGCGCGAGTTTGGACGCGGCTTACTTGCGGGAAAGGTCTCAACACTTAAGGTTTATACGGTACTCTATGGTGTTAAATTCTAGTTGTTAATGTTAAGATTATCTGTGCAGTGCAACCCACGATTAAATGATTTTTTTTACGCGCTCTTTCATTCACGAAAATTATCAATGTTATGCTCGCGTAGTTTAGTTTCTCCGGGATAATGGGGTGCCGATGACGTAGTGATAATGGTGACGATGACGAGATGACGATGCTAACAACGATGGTGATGGTAATGACGATGATGAATGGTGATAATAATGTTGATGATGACAATGATAATGACAACGATGATAGTGACAATGATGATGATGACGATGATGATAGTGACAACGATGGTGACAATGATGGTAAATGACGTTGATGATGTTCATGATGACGATAACGATGACGATGGTGACGATGATGGTGACAACAATGGTGACAATGATGGTAATGACGTTTATAATGTTCATGATGACGATGACGATGACGATGACAATGATGATGGTGATGGTGACAACGATGGTGACGATAATGATGATGACGTTGATCAATGATGATAGAGATGTTGATGACGATAAAGACGGTGATTAGGGCTGTAACGATTGCGCTGGGCTCTTTGTGCGCGCACTTTACATTTCGAGCTCTCTTAAGCATTTTATCGCATTTTGAGCAACGTTTAAAATTTAATTGTTCATAGTTTGGGCTATTTCAGCGAAACATTTTGTCTTCAAGAACAGTTTTCGGCAAGCCGATATTCTTTGAATTGAAATTGAATAACTGAGCAAAACAATAGTTAAATTTCTCAAATGAGCCTGAGTCTGGGTTGCTGTCGACGTAAAGCAATTTCATTTAGAACCATGTTAGTCTACAAAATACATATCTCTAAAATATTTTTTGTTCCAACAACACGAGTACTTTACCTCTATGGTCGTTTTCCTAAACTAACGAAAGGCCGATTATTTGGTGACAAATTAGGCGTATTTCTTATAATCTCCAAGGGAATGTTTTCAATTTTTTTACAACTTTTGAGAAGTACTTTTCTTAAAATTTTGAGTCCTTTTTGAAAATTCGAGCACTGCGCCGCATGCATGCTTGAGCACTTTCTTGCCGTTTTTAAAGCGCTGTTGTACGACCTTTCCAATGTAATCGGGACAGGCCTGATGATGATAACTATGAAGAGGATGATCATGGTCATAATGGCGACGACGACTTTGACGACAATGATGACGATGATGTTGACCACGATGACGACGATGATGTTGACCACGATGATGAGGACGATGACGATGACGATGACGATGGTAACGATGTTGATGACGACGGCGATGACAACGACGACGACTATGACGACGATGTTGTGGACGACGATGATGACGATGATGTTGACGACGACGATGACAACACTGGTGATAAGGACGATGACGATGACGATGTGATGATGTCGATGGTAACGATGTTGATGACGACGACGATGACAACGACGACGACTATGACGACGATGTTGTTGACGACGATGATGATGATGATGATGATGATAATCAGGACAATGACGATGACGATGACGATAATGATTTGATGTGATGTGATGATGATGACGGTGAGAACGCCAAAAACCAATAGGTTTAATTAGGAAAAACAATAGCTCTCATTTTGATACATTTTTTTGCCATT
The DNA here is from genome assembly GCF_036669935.1 of Montipora foliosa. Taxonomy (NCBI): domain Eukaryota; kingdom Metazoa; phylum Cnidaria; class Anthozoa; order Scleractinia; family Acroporidae; genus Montipora; species Montipora foliosa. The sequence continues at coordinate 10,417,303 of NC_090878.1, read as the reverse complement.
CTCGTCTTCACAACGACGTGAAATGATCAAATTTGAGGTCATGTGAAGGCAGGAGGCCATTACCCGGAGCTTCCATCTGTATTGTACCCTTGAGTCAACCCTGTCCCGTATCTTTCTATTTTTAGAACTACTACATTTTGACGTATGTGACGTATGTGACTGAGAACATACGTGAAGTGGTTCACATACGTCACATACGTATGTGACGTAATAAATGGCTGACCATACGTCTGTTATGATCAGCTATTCTCGGTTTTCACATGAAGTCACGACCGCCATGTTGGTGCCCTAAACAAAGAAAAGGCGGCCATGTTGGTGCCCTAAACAAAGAAAAGGCGGCCATGTTGGTGCCCCGACCAAATCCTCCGGGAATTTAACTCTATTATTATGCAAACGCTTCCTTTTGTTTTCGTTGAAAAACATGGCTGTTGATCACGTGAGTGAAAACCAGCAATTATGAAAACACCCAGTAAAGCCCCCCTGCGAGGTGCTTCTAAAAATAGAAAGATACGGGACAGGGTTGACTCAGAGGGTTAATATGGAAGATGGAGGCTCTGGGTAATGGGCTCCTGGTGAAGGACGCGAGCACCAGATGCAGAATTTTCAATTTTCTCTCTCAATATCTACACCGTTCTCACCAATTTTATTCTTGGAATGTGGACTCACATTTTCCATGCCGAGCGACTTGGAATAATCGCAAAATTATTACAATAACGGGAAACAATATTTTTAGACGATGTTGTCGTAGCAGTCGTCGTTGTCTTTGCTTAAGGTCCCTAATGATGACGACGATGATGACGACGACGACGACTACGACGACAACAATGACGACGATAACGATGACGATGTGATGTAGTGATGACGATGACGATGATAACAATGTTGATGATGACGGTGTGGTGATAATGATGATGAGGACGACGATGACGATGTGATGTGATGATGACGATGACGATGATAACGATGTTGATGATGACGGTGTGCTGATAATGATGATGACGACGACGATGACGACTAAGACAACGACGACGACGATGTGATGTGATGATGATGACGATGACGATGACGATGATAACGATGTTGATGATGACGGTGTGGTGATAATGATGACGAGGACGATGATCAACGTAACGAAGTCAATACCGATGGTGATGATGATGATATTAACGGCAATGACATTGACAAAACAGCGAACGATGACAATGGCTATTACAAGAAGATAACACTCGCCAAACACAACTACGTGGAGCTAAGAATTGTAAGCTGATTTGAACTCATTCATGGCCCATGATAACCTTCATGGTGAACCATGATAAACATCAATGGGAAATCAGTCGTCAGTCAGGAGTAATCACAAAAATGACATGATAAACAAGTAAACTGATCAGTCTTGCAAATCAAAAGTCAAGTGAAGAATTTTCTTTGTGACTTAAGAACCCACCCCACCTCACGTCACCTCACCCTTTGGTACTGTCACCCTCCTCCAGGGGCATAACATTGATACATGTAGGTGCAAAAGCTGCAAACATCTAGCATTTCATATTACTCCCAATACGCGCTTTTGGCATTCTCACATCGGCAAGGACTATTTGACAAGGTTGCGCCTTTTTTTTTCAACAATTACTTTTTTCTGTTTTCATCAAATTTCTGGGGCTCGAAACTTATTCATTTTATCTTGGTTGCACTGTTAGAATAATAAATAAGGACCTATCCGCACTAGGGGTTAATTTCGTTGACCAAAGCAAGCATCAAAGCGAAAAGAATATAAACGTTTCGGTGAAATTGTGGCACACTTGTCAAGGGAACTAAGTAAAGACAGCGAGTGCAATAAGTCATACCAATATGCAGAGGTCTTTCAGTAGCAGTTAAAGCTAATTTCACCTTACATTAGGTTTAGGATCATTGATGCACCAAACAACACAATATTAGAACCACTCTTCCAGCAAATCATATCAAGCAGACTATTTGTAGGTTCTTTCTTCGTAGGACTAAACTCACGACAGAAAAGCTAGCTACCGATCCGCTTCTTGAATCCAGCCATTTACTAATTGAACAACAATAATCTGGCAATAAATACAGCACGGACAACTACACCTCAAAGGCTTTTGATACTTCCCCCACTTACGTACTGACTGACTGACTGACTGACTGACTGACTGACTGACTGACTGACTTCGACTGGACAGGGCTATTTTGAATTGTTTTTTTTTATCCAGTCTTGACCATTCCCAACCATTCCCGACCATTCCCGACCATTCCCGACCACTCCCGACCACTCCCGACCACTCCCGACCATTCGCGACCATTCGCGACCATTCCCGACCATTCCCAACCATTCCCAACCTCGTCAATTTATGCAACTCAACCTTCCAAATATAACGAATACAAATCCAATCCCCATTCCCATTCCTCTAATTTTGACAAGCCCGCCCCAGCCTCTTAATAATGACCGGTCCCCGAGCCAACCTCATCAAACGGATTACTGATATAATCGTTCTGTTCTCTAATAAGTAACTGTACAGACAAAACAACAACCTATTTAACGATTGTTCACACCTAGATGATTACGGGGACGATCATTAGACGCCCACTCGTAAATATTATTGGAAACGTGCACTGGGTGCATCATCAATGACCAAACGTCGGTTTAGAAAACTTAATCTTTTTCAGAACACTACAGATACTGAGATTTTCAGACTTTCAGACTTTCAGACTTTCAGACTCACAGACTCACAGACTCACAGACTCACTCAAGCAGACACCTACAGCAAAGCATTCCCATAACATTTATCGGCACAGGCACATTTTTTTCTCTCACTTATTACCGGGATCAAACCGTCCTGCACACCTCAGTTATATTATTGATAGCTCAAGAATCGTTTCAATTTTTGGGGGACTTCGCTCTTGAGCTAAGATTATAATTATCTGTTTGCGGACTTTTCAAAAATATCCTCAAATGCAAGGCAACTTTTTTATCATACAGACTCAACACTTTTGTAGAAGTAAAAAAGCGGAGAATAGATGACAACCAAATGGAACTGAGAGAAAATCCGAGTCTCAGATGGTATTTGAATTCAAGGACCTCTAAGATCTAGGAACATGCCTTAAGTACTGAGCTACTAGAAACTCTATGGTGAGCGCGGATTATCTGTGGCCTGTTGGATAGAACCACAACTTAAAGTCACGTAACGTAACGCAACGCAACGCAACATGCCAGTTGTGACTTATATCTGCATCGCGCAGTCACATTGCGTATCAGAAATAAAAGATGAAAATTGCCACCCTCCCGATCAATCGTCCAAACTGTTAAAAATACATCAACTATGAAAGAAATACAGAATGTGAGATATATTTCTCTCAGCTTGGATCGTTGGAAGGATGGCTCTTTCCATCATATTTTTTCTTGTTACTTAATGTGACTACGCGACGTTGTTCTAACCCATAACTGACCTCGCAGCGGCGTAATGTGGTTTTAGTCAAAAGCTAATAGATAACCCTACCCACCATAGAATTTCCAGTAGCTCCGTATTTAGAGCACGCGCCTAAATCTCGGAAGGTCGTCGGTTCGAATCCCAACTGGAACTCGAATTTTCTTTTTGGTTGTCATATATTCTCTGTGTTTTGCCAATTAAGTGGTATGACTTATTGCACTCGCAGAATAGTTATCATTTTTTTTCTTGACAGTTTTGTTACGATTACAGTTGTCGAAACGTTACCTTTTTCCTGTTTCTTTTTATATAAAAATGCACTTGCGATTTTTGATTTTCGACTTCATATTATGTCAGGAAGTTAGCGCTAATTTGTTTCAATAGTGGATATTGCTTTTGAAAACTAAAAGGAAATAACATGGTTTGTACAGATGGGTCCTTTTAAATTACAGACATATAGTACGTTTATCGCATGTAGTTTGCCCACAAAACTGATTTAGAGTGTCGGCGTTTGCGCGTTTATTTGTGGCAAGTTCAAAGCTTAAAATGAAGGCCGTGGAATAGAAACTGGCGAAAGGAAAAGCTGTATTCATTTTACGGCTTGCATTAACTGGGTTGAACTTGCCACACTTTATTAGCGAACCCCAAAGGTGTTTGTTGCTTTAAATTTTGCCGCAATTTCACGAAGTAGTATAGGCAGGCGCTCTTGTTCTTTTGCCATTGAAGCTTTATTAGAAATATAACGCAAATAGCAGTTATGAACATTTTGAAGCAATACATTAATAGACCTGATGTTTCGCATGTTTCAAGAACTTTTCAATGTATGTTGAAATATACGAAACGTCAAGTCTATAAATACGTTGCTTCAAAATGTTTACAACTGCTATTTGCGTCATATTTCGACGCTATTTCTTGCGGGCCTCTAGTGTAGAAAGATTTCTCTTTAGTATAAGGGTTAAGTGCCACGCATTCGATATACTCCTTTTTTCAGTAAATGTAAAGTCCCATAAAATCTCTGGAAGTAACTTTTCGTAGGGTGGACTTTGACCTTTCGTCTAAAATGACACTTAGATAAAATACGGCGTCCCAAATACGCATGCGCCGTATTTTTTTAAAAAAAATTATAAGCTAAGACTCAAAAAAAAAATAAAAACACTTCATCATATTGTTGTGTTTGTTTATTATTTCATAGACTTACTATAACACAAATATAATATTTAAGTTATGACACTCACATTTTATTTATATATCAAAGTGGTAATCTTGGATGTTGTTTTTCGTAAATCTTTATTTTTTCAAAAAAAAAGTTGACGCATGCGTACTTTGAGCGCCCGTACTTTTTCTAAGTTTTTTGGCGGGAAAATTTGAGTCGGTTTGCACAGCGTTTCCCCTAACAAGTTTTTCAGTCAAAACAATTAAATTCGTTTAATAACAACACTTTCGATCTCATCCTTAATTGAATACCACCTCGTAGGAGAAAAATATAAAGAACCTTAAACGGAATCTTCACTCAGATTAATGAATAATTTTAAACCCAACAAAATAATATTCAGTTTGCAATCAAATTTGTTCGACAATTTTCTTCAAAAAAGAGTTTGTATCGAAAAAAATGAACTTGAGAATCATTTTCTTTCACTTTCAAATTTCCCGTGCGCCATCATCTTGAATAATTGTGACGTATTACGGTTGAGCTTATTGTTTTCACACAAACAGCATCTGTTCTTGAACAATAGGGGCAACCATTTCACGTCACAATAATTCAAGATGGCGACGCCCAGGAAATTTAAAAACCAAAGTAAGCTTTCATGAAGTTCATTTATTTCGGATACAAAAGCTTTCATTGGGAAAACTTCGAATAATTTCGATTGTAAACATTCTGTACTGTGGTTTAAAGTTATTTTCTTCTTCTAGTGGAGGCTCCCCTTATATTAATTGAAACGTTTTTTTAACCCGATGTTTGAACTTCCTTACTGTTATCATTTGCTCTTGATGAAGGCGTTTTTCCACTGGACAAACGCAGGAAAGACTTGACGCAAAGAAACAGCTGTAAAATGCGTGGCTTAAACTATGCCTCCGAATCGCTATTTCGCATAGCTTTAGACTGGAGTGCAAACACAGTTAAAATTACAGTAGATAAATTTGATTTTGTTTGACTTTGAACTACTGTAGCTACAACTGCAGGAACTATGTTTTGGAAAGCAGTGATTTAAATTATTAAAACGGTCTTTTCCCAAAAGGATGACAGTCCCTAAGCTATATCGGACGTTAACAATTTAAAGCGTTACGCAAATCTAAGGCCCGTTTTAAACGTTGCATTTCACATGTGCCGAATCTAATGCAATAAGAAAAAATCCATTGGATTCGGCACATGTGAAATGTAATGTTTAAATCGGACCCAAAACTTATTTTTTGCCAATCTGCCTTGAAGTTATTTCGTGTTTCTTAGCCTAGTGTTTTCAATTTAGGGATCATGAGATGATTGCATTTGGACAACTGAATTGAATAAAAGAAAACTTATACGACGTTTCTATTACCAGCTTCAAAATCATCCAATAACTCAGTTTTCATGGGATGAACGAATTCAAGAAAAGATTGCTGAAACTAGTTGTTTGAAAATCCGTCCTCTCTTGCAACGAGTTTCGAAACGTAACTTTGTACCAAGCTATCCTAATAAAATACTTAATTGACCGCTCACGACATCCGGCAAAGACCATGCGAAATAGGCCTTTTACAACTAACGATCACATGGTACAAAATCCGCCATGCTGGAAGGCAAGCTCATTATTATTCTCCCACTGGGACATTAAAACAAAGAGATCTGTACCAGTCAACCTTGACTTGCCTTTGTTTTAATGTCCCAGTGGGGGAATAATAATGAGCTTGCCCTCCAGCATGGCGGATTTTGTACCATGTGATCGTTAGATGCAAAAGGCCTATTCTTGACAAGTTTCCAACAGGTAAATAATTGACTGTAAAAAGGTTACAAAGGATCAATGTTCAGCCGAGCTACAAAGGTTCAAAGTCAATCAAAATCCAACCCATCGACCGCAAGGTTCACCATGTTTTCCTCCCAATCAAGTCTGTTGCGCAAAGTAACTACCATAGAAATGCGTCGCCGAAGCGCTTTAGATGCTATTGTCCAGTAGAAAAGGGCTCTGCTTAGGAATTAACTACAATTAAGAGCCCATGATAAACATGTCAACTTTAATGTCTGTTGAAGCATCACTTTGAAAACATTGCTCCGCGCTGCTGATCGTTTATCGCGCGCTTGTTGATTCAAAAGTTGCGCCCAGCTCATCGAACGTCAGAAAACAGAGGTTATACAGACCAAGAGAAAATAATCCAATCCGAGTCAAAGAGAACTGTTCTAACTTTGTTAAAGGAAAGCTCAAATGACAATTAATTGGTGTTGATGTAAAATCGACTCGTCCTTGTGCTCTATAACAAACCAAAGGAAGACAAGATGCCCCACCCCACCCCCTCCCAGTGGAAGGAAACCCGAAGACTCAATTATCTATCCATCATCTCAAGATTATCTATGACTTCTACCGTTACTACGGCAAGGGTGACTGCCACTCCGATCCCGTTGAATGCAATGGACGGAAAAGCTGAGTGAATTTTGCAAACAAAAGTTGAGATTATGACCAGGTGGTGGGTTTTTTCCGTTTAATTTTAAGAAAATTATCATTGTCTTGAATTTTTGAGAGAGAGCGTGTGTCCCTAACTTAACCTAGACTAACCCTTAAGGCAAATGTGTTTACAAAGGTTTTGGTAACTTAGAGGAACCTAATTTGGAAAACACGACTGTCTATATTTCACGCATTCCCATGAAAACTAGAAGTTTGTGACATTTATATTTTTTTCCTTGGTCGTTGTTCAAGATTGATGCGGTCTGTATAACGTCAGTTCCGATTAATACGCAATCCCGTAGCATTGAAAGGAAAAGATTTTACTGCGCACCAGACATTAAAGTTGTGATGAACCCAAACAATAATTGGCGTAGCGAACAAACTGCATGACAATTTTATGGCAGTACCATTAGCAATAATATAAGACCGACGTCAAAGATTTATTAATCGGTATGAGGGTATGTGTCTATTTGTTTATTTAATATTTATTTACTTTCATGCTACTATATTTAACTTTCTTTCAAACGATAATGAAAATAAAAGGAAAACTTTGATGTTTTGTCAGTTACAAATAAATCTGAAATGATTTTGAATTGAAGGTGAAATCAACTCCTTATGCCAGAGTCCAGTCGAGAGTGTCCGGGCTAGTGTTGTCTACGTCATCTTTTACAGTTTTCCGTTTTTAGTTGGTCAATCGCCTGTTCAGTCCTGCCAGTTTCACTAGCACGCAAGCAGGCTCTTGCTTTGAAATGGCGCGCGGCCGAAATATAGGAGCTTAATTGGTTACTAGTTTTAGAAACTAGTGACTAAGCTCCTATATTTCGACTGCGCGCCATTTTCAACGGAAGAGCCTCCTTGAAAGGCTACAGTTTCACCAACACGAGTGGCCTGGCGGTCGCAGCAGATGATCTTGGAAGACATTCGCGACTTGTCTTTGTTTTTCACTGTCGTAGCTACAAGCTCTCGTGATTGGTCAGCAAGCACCGCAATGTTCAAGGCTCGCACAATCCGTGGATTTGTCTCTTTAGCATTGATGCATTAAAGGTTCCACGGCTTTGTAGATACTAGTTGTGCTGCACGTTTAGTTTGTGTGATGATCGTCGGCTGTGGGGCGGCTGTCGGTGGGTCTTGTGTTTTAACAGAGTTGTGACAGATTAGTCTCTGTGGTAGTGTCATAAGTAATCTTTCATCCACTATTAAGCAGGGCTCTTTTCACTAAAGCGCGTACAAGTGTCGTAATTTGTTTATTAAGAGGTAGAGTAATGTTGTAAGGCGACTTAATGAGAGTGCAAAGCACATTTCAGTCTACAGTACTAGTAGTAAGTGATCAGTTGTCATCACAGCGTTCACTTGCAACTGTTTTTGAGAATCTTCGATTACTTCTCTGTGCATTAATGTGATTGTGTATTGTGGACTTAATTTGCTATTCCTTGTTCCGAGATCTACATCACGAAAAGAACGGAGACTGGTGAGAACTCGGGCTTTCCAGTTAGCGAATTACCGGTTAATTGATCAAAGTATTGGAATCAAGTAGAATCACGTGGAACGATTGGAAAGAATTTAGCAATTCCATAAGATGGTTGTGCCAGTTTGAAATTGATGGTACAATCTGTTTCGTCAATGAATCTCAGAACAGGAATTGTGTTTGACTCTCGTTCATTGTTTTGTTATCAAAAGTCACTTGTTTCTTGAGATGTAGTACTGCCATGATGATGTCAGTCACCGATTCTTCGTCGATTGTCCTTTGTGTTAAGCTTCGTCAGTCAGTCGCTATGGAGTCATTCTGCTTTAGTTCAAGTGGTTTTCAATGATGGAAAGTATAAACCATTTTAAAACATTTTGCTTTGAAGCTACTCTGACCTATTTTCTTACTAACTATCCAGGTAAAAATCTTAAGCATGGAGGGCGAGAAAATTGTTTACTCTTAACTATGAAAATCTCGAGTTTACTGATTTTAGAACTACAGTAGGTTGGAAAAGTGTTTTTCACTGTTTTAACGCTCGATAAGTCTATGTTATCTTAAACGCAAGTGTATTAAGGCCTGACCAGCGTAATTATTATGCATATTTTTATTTGAAGGGAAAGCAATTGTCCAGGGCCTATGAAACTTGGCAGGCAGTTAGCTATCGGTATTGCTATAACTTTCTAAAATGTTCCGTACCACATTCTTGTCACGTGACCCGAAATCTACTTATAACAGTTATATTCTTTACTCAAAAATGGGGAACATTCAGCTACAATATATCAATCTTGTTTCTTCATTATTCGATGACCCCTTTTAAGGGCTTTGTCATGTCCACATGTAAAGAGCAAGGAACAATTGAAAAAAATAGGTCACGTGACATGATAAACATCCAAATATTTTAAAAGGTAAATACGGAGTACCACATTAAAAGGCCGCATTCGGTAGGCACAGTTGTACTAAACGTGTTAATGCCAAACGTTTTCAAAATTTTGAAGTATAAATGTTCCCCATTTTTGAATAAAGGATATAAACGTAGTAATTTGCTTTAGGGTCACGTGATCAAAATGCGATGCAAAATATTTTGATAAATTAATAACAGCGATAAAAACTTTCTGCTAAGTTTCATGGACATTGGACAAATACTTCCCTTCAAATAGAAATATGCATACTAATTAGATTGGTCAAGCCTTAAAATACACATGAGAAAAGCATTTATTTTTACTCTCGCTATCATTGATTGAAAAATGTTACCCCGGTTAAGGAAATGGAGAGATGACTATTTATGGATGGTGAATCGTGGATACTCGGAAAAAGTACGAGTGCTCTTTCCGGAGATTCGAAGGCTTCCGATTACAAGCTTGTTCGTGGGAGCACGGTCAGAAAACTAGGTTCTGGTAAGAATTGTCATGCTATACTGTTAGGATTCTCGCTGTCATTTCATTCCTAGCAGTAGGGCGGAACAATTTGTAATCTAAACCTACTTTAAGGACCAAAATCCCACGAGTCTTCAATGATCAGTCGTAGAGGATCCGAGCTTGTAATCAGGAGGTCGTAGTTTCACTCGGGTTCACTCGGACATTTTCCGAGTTCCCCCGAGTTACAATCACAGAAAAACATCCCTATTTTTATTTACCGGTATTGTTATATTTAAAGAGCCGACGGTTTACACTATATGGATTTTAGTAACACCGACAAAAAGAGTATTTTAACGATCTTTAGTTTTATCACCGAATAACAGATTTGAACTGTTAACTTTCCACGTATCGATCGGTACCATGACCATAAAATTGTCAAACATGTTGTCACACGAGCTGTGCGATAAGAGTACGTGGGCAACATTAAAGCTATACACCAAGCGATCAGTTACAAAAAATATGATTGGATAGAAGCAAAGATCGTCAAACGCCCAAATTGCGCAAACAATTGCAATGCACGCATTTTGAAACAACAACGCTCGTTTTGCGACTCATTTGAGGTGATAAGATCCAAATACACTGAGTCAGGAAACAAAATATCAAACTGCTTAATCAAACCCACTGATCGCTTAATGTTGAAATGGTGACTATGAAAATTAATCCTATGTCATCTCTGCTGTGCTACTCCGATCTAATGAAATAGCTTTAAACTTTGACCGCGGAATAGTCATTTGAGGATAAAAAGTCTTCTTTCCATTTTGCAGCTCACGCCATGTTTGTCGTCGTGTGTGCAATCAAAGAATACAATGCCATTAAGACAAAGACAACCTAATAAGCTCGCTTCAGTGAAAGTACAACGAAATCGATTGTAAGGAAACTTTGCGAACTAGCCACCATTTCTAAAGAATAAGTAAACTCTAGAGCTCTTATCTTTGTCGAATCCATTTCCTCCTGATTCTTCGATTCACATCTTTCTTCATTTGCTGTTTCTTTTTGTGTCCATTATCTGTCCATTGGTACTAAAGTGAGGATAGATAACACTATTACAAAAAAGAAGCGTCTATTTTAGTAAACAGATCAGTACGATTTAATAATTGTTCATGCGGATGCAGGTAAATGTTTACCTTAAACGACTTTGTCTTCAAAACTTTCCCTTCTCTGTCCGAAGAATCTGAAGTCGTTCGGTTTCCGACCTGCGAATAGAAATAAACCAGAACAATACATTAGTTAAAGTTCACAAGTTTTGTTATCTTAAATTTTCTAAGTTACAATTTGCCTTCGAGAGATTTTGAGATATCTTTTCCTAAGCGCTGGTACGGTGAAGTTATTCAAAACACTTCACTATGGCTAAAGTCGTGTCTTCTTCGTTAAATTGATCCACGAATAAGTTTTAATTCTCTAGAGAATTACGACAAATAAGTCCAGCAACAACCTAAGCACATTCTAGAAACGTAATTCGCTGTACATAAACTTGTCTTAGAGCTCAAGAAAGTAACCATGCGAAAGCTTACCGTGTTGAATAAGCGGGACAAAAAGACTTGCCTCCTCCGTCTTGGTCCAAACGGCGGAAAAAGAGTACCGTTTCAAAGACAAACCATGAAGCAGAAACGCAGCACATCTTGCCAACGTGACAGCAACTGTAAAATGGGCGAAATTTTGCAATGTTGTATGAATATGGATTAGATTGTCCAGAACCAATCACTGACAAGAACATCATTAATATGAAAAGGGCGTTCTTGTCCGCGCATTTTAATGCAAATTGCAAGAACCGGAAAGGAAAAGAACAGAAAGCAAATTACTTTTTTATCAGAGTTGTTGTATTAATAAAATGTTTTCCTAATTTTCAGACGGTTTCCCAGCTGCAGAAGCTACAGTTTATTACGCAAAAAAAAAACAAAACAGGTCCTACGGGATAAAAAGACATTACATCGGCAAGGAATCGATTCGTATTCGATACTGCTGAATTTGAACTGAGTGGGATCCTGCTCTAACCATTGAGCTATGATAGCCAATACTTAAGAGAAGTAGAAAATTTTCATTCCCACAAGTGCGTATGATTCACGAAATAGGAACTAGAAGGAGATTTTTCATCAAACGATCCATTATTAAAGTGTTTTTCTCATTTGCGCACAATTTGTCAGCTTGAGGTGCAGAAAAAAACAGCTAACTTAAGCCAAACTAAGCAAAACACTTAATTAAAAAAAACAGTATCGGCCAGGAATCGATTTGAATTCGAAACCCGCTAAGTTTGAATTGGGCGGTGTGCGCTAACCACTGAGCTATCCCGGCCGATGCTGGAGTTAAATCGTAAATTTCTCAATTTTATAAGTGCGTCCGAATGACGTAACAGGAGCAAGAAAGCGTTCCTTTTATCAAACGACTATTTTCCTAAAATGTTTTCCATGTTTGCGCACAGTTTGCCAGCATAATGTGCACTAAGAAATGACAGTTTATCGAGCAAAACAAAACAAGAAAAATGTCAGGAGGTAAAAAAAAAACAGCATCGGCCAGGAATCGATTCGAATTCGAAACCCGCAAAGTTTGAATTGGACGGGGTGCTCTAACCACTGAGCTATCCCGGCCGATACTGGAGTTAAATAGTAAATTTCTCAATTTTATAAGTGCGTCCGAATGACGTAAAAGGAGCAAGAAAGCGTTCCTTTTATCAAACGACTATTTTCCTAAAATGTTTTCCATGTTTGCGCACAGTTTGCCAGCATTAGGTTCACTAAGGAATGACAGCTAATCAAGCAAAACAAAACAAGAAAAATGTCAGGAGGTAAAAAACACAGCATCGGCCAGGAATCGATTTGAATTCGAAACCCGCTAAGTTTGAATTGGGCGGGGGGCTCTAACCACTGAGCTATCCCGGCCGATGCTGGAGTTAAATCGTAAATTTCTCAATTTTATAAGTGCGTCCGAATGACGTAACAGGAGCAAGAAACCGTTCGTTTTACCAAACGACTATTTTCCTAAATTGTTTTCCATCTTTGCGCACAGTTTGCCAGCATTAGGTGCACAAAGAAATGACAGCTAATCAAGCAAAACAAAAAAAGAAAAATGTCAGGAGGTAAAAAACACAGCATCGGCCAGGAATCAATTTGAATTCGAAACCCGCTAACTTTGAATTGGGCGGGGTGCTCTAACCACTGAGCTATCCCGGCCGATGCTGGAGTTAAATTGTAAATTTCTCAATTTTATAAGAGCGTCCGAATGACGTACCAGGAGCAAGAAAGTGTTCTTTTTAATAACCGACGATTTTCCTAAAATGTTTTCTATTTTTGTGCACAGTTTGCCAGCGTAAGGTGCACTAAGAAGTGACACCTTATCAAGCAAAGCAAAACAAAACAAGAAAAAAATCAGGAGGTAAAAACACACCATTGGCCAGGAATCAATTCTGATTCGAAACCCGCCAAGTTTGAATTGGGTGGGGTGCTCTAAACCACTGAGCTATCCCGGCCGATGCTCGAACAAAACAGAAAATTTCTCCACACGCCAGGTTTGTCTTTTTGAAGTAAGAGGAACTAGAAGGATTTTTTTGTATCAAGCGCGTGTGATACTGATTGCGCACAGTTTTCTAGTTCAGGATGCATTAGTGCGTCCTATTTACGTGAGAAGCGCCACTAGGCATTTTTTTGACAAATTGTTTATTCAATAAATGTTTTCGTCATTGGTGAACATTTTGCGTGTTGACTTTGCATAAGAGGTAGCTTATTAACCAAATGATCAATTCTTAGGAGAAAAAAAAACATGCTGAGGTTTCCGCCACGAATCGATTCGGATTCCATACTCGCAAAGTTTGGATTGGGCGGGGTGATCTAACCACTGAGCTATACCGGCCAATCTCAGGGGAAATAGAAAATTTCTGAATACAACAAAACTCTCTTGTTCTATTAGAGTCTTGTCTGCAAACTATGCACTTCTTCACAATTTCCAAAGCGTAGGAATTATGGGGCACAAACGTTTGCTTTTTCCACAATCAAGAAAAGAAAAAAAGGTGCATTGGCCGAGGAATCAAACATTCGATTATCCGCTGAGTTTGGGTTGGGCTGGGACCTCTTATCAAGTCATCATGCAGTCCCGACCGATGCTTAATAGATGATGTAATTTCTTAGAAATCACATCTTTCCAGAGCCATCTTCGTCAGATGTTTCTTTAAAGAGCGAAAACACTTTCAAATGCAAAGATCATACGAATTGAGTTGGGTTGGGCTTCAGATGTACCCACTTGAGTACTCCAGGCCGATGCTTTTTCGAAGACGTAAAATTTTGAATAAAGTTGCTTTTTTTCCTTTACAGTTATTCTACGGTGTTGGTGTCTCCCTTTGCAGTGAGAAAAATTTTTGCTCAGCCATCAAAATGAATCAACCCCTGAGGTTGGATTGGGCGGGGAGTTCTTACTACGTGGATTATGGGTGGTAGGCGACGTAATTTAAATCAGTTATAATTAAGTAAAGTACGACCGTCCAGGTTCACTATATCACAGTACTGCAAGAGGTATTCTACAATACACGTACATACCTTAGACCTATAGACGAAATGCACCAATCACTGTTAGTCTTCACAGCCAATCACATCTAGGCTCAACTGACAGTCAACCAATAACATCACGAATAAGTTGACCAATGACATCTACAACCGGGGTTTTTATAGTATCTACTGACTTTACAAAAATCACTTGACTCTGAAGATGACTGCCGCTCAGGTTGTCGAAACGTCAGTCAATGTCATCTCAAACAGTCCTTCTTAGGATTACACTCACCCGAACGATCGTACTTTACTGAATTATGATATGACCCCTGGGCTCAAACCATGGCCAGTTTTGGCAATCTAAAGAGACTGTCCTATTACAAGGAATGATCTCTTTTTCGCATAACGGCAATCCTGTAATGCAAGATAAAACACTAATTTTTGCTCAACACGATGCACTTAATATTATTGGCAAATATGAAAACATGAAAGCTAAAGGGTTTGTACGGGAATGCTCATATCTCAAAAACGAACTCGATGGCCCCATTTTCTAATTGCTAGAAAGTTAATAGCAGGATAAGATGAAACTCTTTGCAAACTTAAAAAAAAATCTCTGGAGCGGATTCAGAGCCACCTTAATTATAAATAAATTAATAGTAAAGTTAGCTATAAATACGCTCCAAATATTTTATTTTTAGCTTTGCAAAGAGTTTCAATTTAGCTTGCTTATTATCTTCCAGTAACGGAAGATTTAGTAATAGGCCATTTTCGAAATATCAAATATTCAGCTTGGTAGTGAGGCAGTGTGGACAAAAACAATAGAAACACGTTGGAATGAATGCGAAAAATATTCGCATATCATCCACTTTCCTTTGTCTTTGTCCTCAGTCCAAACCTCTCTTTCAAGCTGAATTTTAATATATCGAAAAAGGCCTATTCGTTTAACAAAAATACATAATCGCCATTAACATGAGGAGGAGTTTACCTTTCCTTCTGATTTGCATTCCTACGAAGGGTAACATGCGGTTGACTGCTTCAACATCATCATCTGTTTGCAATTGTTTCAGAGAACCAACTTTTCCTGTTTACGATGCGGATCTGTGCGAACGAATAGACGGCGTTCCCAGGACGCATTGATGGGAAACACTTTTATATAAGCTTCTTAAATGCATTAATAATTCATCACCCAAGTCCACCAATCACAGGATGCACCTCATATCACGTGGATGAGTTTTCATACCCAATGAAAAAAAGGATGATCGAAGCGATATCGAAATCTCTTGAGCGATACAATAGATGGCCACTCGTTCGAGACGCAATACCAAAAGCTTGTGATTTGTGTTTCATCACGGGGTTTCAAACACCTCGAAACAATAAAAGCACCCGGCCTTCGGTGCTGTGCTTTCATCTTGTTTTATTCATTACTTCAATATTTCAACTGGAAATATGTCGACGACACCTTCGCTTTGGTACCTGACCTAGATAAACCCTGATACTAATTTCTTTGCAGTACTGAATGGCACGCACACAACAATCCAATTTATAATGAAAACAGAAGTTGACAGCAGGTTACCCTTCTTCGCCCGGTATGAAAACCATCAGTACAAAAAACCACCCAAACACCTGTGTCTACAAAAAAAAAAAACCAACAAAGGACTTCTACTTCATTATCAGAGCCATATTGATGACAAACACAAACGATCACTTTTAAGAACTATGCTTGATCGCGCAAACCCCTTATCATCGAACTTCACCGATTCTATTCGCACAAGAATGATAATACCTGAATCACGTGTTTCTGATCTACATGAAAATATCTGAAAAAATTGACTGTTCCTTCTTTCAACAAGGTAAACTCCTCACAAGGCCAGACCCAGCATCTTATTACCTCTGTACGTGTCACCTACGCCTTGAAAGACCAGCTAGAAATCCCCCGACTATGTACATCGAAAACTAGACGTCACCTTCTTGGAAAAAAAAACTACCATGTTATCCAACCATTTCTTACAAGTAGGAAAATTTCAGACGATTTATAAGTCACGGAGACAAACTCCGCCAAGTGAACCAACAATACGTTGTGTATAAATTAAACGTGATGCGAATCATGTGGACTGCTTCACGACACGCCGCCACCTCTACCTGCGCACTGATAAGAACAGATACTTCCTGATCGGACACACCTTAATTAAAGAAAAAGCACTACAAAAAGCCGACCAATCTTCATGAGGAAGCTATCACCGTTAAAGAATGCCGTGAATTTGAGTGCTTCAATTGCGAGATGCTCCAAATGAGTAAAAAGAATACCATATCTTAACACTCAAAAACACTCCATTCCAGCAAAACGTTTTACCTCGAACATTCTTTGGTTTTCGCACCTCTTGATAGTCCCAATGCCTTTTCACACCTTCGAGGCCCTACCAGGGCGGGTCCTCGTTCCTTTAAGCTTGCTCCTTTTAAAAAAAATTTCTTGCATTCCCTTGTTCTGATAATTACTTCGAAATTGCTTCAGCTTTTTGATCCTAAATAACCCATTACGTACTACATGTACTAAGCGAGCTCGAGGGCCGTACTGTAAAATTCCGGCCAAAAACCAGCCAATCAGATTACTCTACTTAGCATGAGAATTAGTTAGTTAGTTAAGCCCTTGGCTCCAAGTTGGAACATGGGCCATCAACAAAAAGCCTCCAGAGACGTCTCTTTTCTGCCAACTGTTGCAGCTCCTTCCAGCATGAGAATTGCTTGTCATATAATAAAATGGTCATGTCCCCTTGTTTCCTAAGATATTTTGTCTCTGTTTCCCTGTCCCCCAGTTCAAATTAGCCATGTTCCATTTTCCCCCAAACTTCTGCGAGGGCCTTACTTTCATTCTTTAGAAACAATTCTACCAAACTCTTTTTAATCTACACTTTTACGTTTGATGATGGTGACACGATGTCGTCGAGTTCGTTTCAAGAAAGATATAAACAGTTAAAGGGAAACAGTCGCGAGAGGCGCATGCGCTAGCGTCTTGTGAAAACTTGAAAAGCGTTAGGTTAACTTTTTTCAAGTTGAATCGACAAATTCAAAATGGCATTTACTGGGGAGGGCCATGGTGGACAAAGGAGAAACTCCGGTGAATATACGTGACTCACGCCTGAATCCATGATGGCGGCTAGAATTTTCCGTGGGCTCGAGAGCAAACAAACTCGAGCATGCGCAGCTCCTGACAGTGCCCCTTTAAAGAGAAAACATAAGGTGTTTTTTGATGGATCACCACCCGTTGCTATGGTAACATATTAGGTCACACTCTCCAGCGCATTTAATTGAAGTGCCTATCATCTCGACAAACTTTTTCTCTGTATTTATTCTCCGAAATCGTCCCAGCTATATTGTGTCGTTTATAGAACCTTTAAACTCACATTTATTTTTTATTCGCGTTGAAAGACGGGAAAAATGGTCATAGTTTGATCCATGAGGAGCAATGAAGAGGAGTGGGTTCCATACCGGATTGACGTCACAGATAACTTTGCATCGCGTTTTCAAAGAATAGGCCATTTGCGAGTTCATGTCTGCCTCCTCTTCAAAGTGAGTCTAAGTGCGAAGGTTTTGTGATGGTAATTAGTTCTACTTTACACAGAGCGGTTTTCAATTGAGCGTCGAAAGTAATTAGATAATTATTTTGGTTTATGATAACTTCACTCAGTGATTGGTTCAAAGTTCTCGCGTCATTTAATCAACCAATCAGAAGTGAAACCCAAACCAATCCTGGCTAGTGCGTGCACATTTTGCCGCGCTTTGTGTCGGCTACGTGTAATTACTTCGAGTTTTGATTGGTTTGCTGGATTGTCTTAGTCGTTTTTGATTGGCCAAAGTAATTACTTTGGTTTTGGTTTTACGACACTCAATTGAAACTCGCTCTGTGAGTGAAAACTAATTTTCATAACAAAAACTTCTCACTTGGACTCGCTTTGAAGAGGAGGCAGACATGAACTCGGAAATGGCCTATTATCAAAGGAAGTCTGTGACGTCAACCTGGTATTAAACTCATTCCTCTTCCTTGCGCAGTCGTATATAAAATTGCAAACTTTTTTTTTTACTTTCTAGGAGCCTCTGAAGCAGTGACTGAAGGAGAGAGTTTCGTGAACCAAAGAATTAGCGTAAGACAAGTGCAGAGAATTGTTGAGCGAAAAGGGTTTATTGAGGTGCATGTTGGACATTTATTAAGCTTTAATTATATTGCTATTTTACATAATCCAATGGAGCCCTGCTCAGCGATAGTATTATATAGAGACAATCTTTCTTATAGTACAGTTTCTTGAAAGCGATGAAACGGCTTCTAGCCTCTTTATCCTTCGTTTCCTAGGTTACTAGACTTGCCATAAGACGACCTCACGAGAATCCCAAGGAAATTGTTTTGACGAGCGAAGCGTGATTTTTCGGACGCGAGGCGGATGAGCGAGCGACAAAGTCGCGCCATCAAAATGAGACTATGGACCTTTTTGTAAGTCCACGTTACAACATACGATCAGTTCTACGCTGCGGGTCATTATTTCTCGGGCTTTCCAGGGAAAACGCCCGAGATTAAATTGCGGCTTTACTATATATTTTTTTTTTGGAGTCAGTCTCAAATCGCAATCAAGCTTGTAAAACGCATGCGCGAAGTTAACTAAAGCGCATAAGTGGCATGGTTGTACAATGGCTGATTCATCTTTTATAGCGCATGCGCGAAGTTTAAGCCAATGTGCATACGTCATGCTAGACGCGAGTGAAGCTGTAATGTACAATATAATTCCTTTACATGGTCAATTAAGTTTTGTAATCACGTGATTTCGAGCGCAAATAGCCCTTTTCACGGTTAGTTTTTCTCCTTTGCATTACAATGTCATCTAACGTGGATGCGGGTTAATAAACCTGCAAAATAGCCCGAAATTGCCTCACACATGTTAGATTATATTGTAAGGCAAATGAAAAACGAACCATGGAATAAATAATCACGAGTAAATTCTATCAAAGACGAACAAAATTGCACAAGCCCGTAGTTGCAGTCTTTGAAAAGATCTCGAAATTGCACGAGAAAAATAGTGTGCTTACTCATTAATAATTCACAT
>NC_090878.1:10377810-10385310 GCF_036669935.1 Montipora foliosa | reverse complement strand
AGATCATTAAGAAATCCCAAATAGGTTTCATTGGAAGATTCCAAGGAATCCCATGGTTACTCCAAAAAACTAGAGGGATCAGATTCATAAAACAAAACGTTCTTTGTTTATTTAAAATTAAGAATTCATGGGGAATTATTCAGCTGTCGTAACAGCATAATAATTTTGATAACACACCTTCTGAAAAATTTCAACACAAGTGGCAAATTGCCATTACATAATCTATTCAAGAGGAAATGTAAGACCTCGTTAAGAATCAATCTTCAGACTAATATGGTTAGTATTCCCCTCAGCATACAAAGCAGCTGTTTTTGTCATACAGAATATTGATCGAAAATTGTTTGATTTTTCCTCTTCACTGAAGATATAGATTTTAGCTAGCAACCCCCTTTTGTGGAGTAGCTGATTGGAGATGAAAAACTGCAGATTTTATCATTATTGAACGACTGTCAACAATTTCCTCTCCACAATTGACAACTTGACCAATGTTCTAAGGGGACTGAGATTTTTATCTCAGTGCTTTGCCCTAACAGTTTGCTTTTCAATCCAAGAAAACTTATTTTGACATTTGCAAAAACAATTTTCTTAAAAAAAACACTCTTGAAATTTATATTGGTCCATTTTGCATGGCGTGTTTTGACCACAAAAAATGTCTCCAGGCACAAGCCCCTTAGGGTGTTTTCAATTGGGAAATCCGGATTTAGATCTTCAAATCTTTATCTTCGGATTTCTGATGGAACACAAAATTTGAAAGCAGATTTTGTCACAGATTCCACTAACTGAAATCCTTCCTAACATGGATTTCCAATTAATTTAATTTTTCAAACCAAAGGAAATGAGCAAGAAAAATTTATGCTGTTTACACACCAATGATAACTAGTTTGGCAAGTACATGCATGGACAGTTCTAATTAATAATGCATGATGGTTGCCTCTTAATAAAGGTTGAATATTCTTTGGCCAATGCATCTCTGGGTTTTATCCATCAGTTCTCATTGTATATTGCTTAAGGGTATCATGTGTGTCTGATATTATCAAAGCACTTCCAGATTGGTTTGAGGACCAGTGCATAAATTAGGCATTGATAGATGTTTGTTTGTCATTATCAAAATAATTCCTCAAAAATAAAACCATTAATGAATTTAAGCATACAGTAATTTCAGTAAATGGAGTGATGATCATAATTAATCCTGTAGACGGATGTATGGAAAGAGTGATAAAAAGTTAAAATCTGTTCCATCCAGATAAAATTCTCAGAGTTGTTGTCGCCTCTTCTCATATTGGGCAATTATCAAGACCTCTATAAAGTACACCTGAGTAATACAGTATTATTTCACTTCCTCTCTTGTGGAAGTTCTGGTCGTCATTTTGATTTGGAGCGTAAAAATATGATAACTTCGAGTCTGCCGGTGTACTTGTATTTGAGCTTAAATTTCGCGCAGTCATGCTATCAAAATTATATAACAGGAATTTGTAACAATGTTCTTTCAGGGACAATCTTGCGAGTAACAAACGCAGTACGAAACGTGAAATTCAACATTAACTCAATTACCTCGACCTCGTCAAAGATAAGACAAAAATAATTTAACACAAAATACATGTGCTAAAATAGCCGTGTAATTAAATAATGCACGCGCGATTGAAATATGCAAAAATATGACTTACAAATCAAGAGGATAGAAGAAGAGCACCAAGTATTTCCCTGTGGACGAACAGAAGTCAGTCAGCAAGGCTTTCGCTCAATTAAAAAACAACACGTTTTATCCATACCTTGGTAGTCGGAGAGCTTAATATCGATGAATTCTCCGAATGTGTTGACAGCCGTGCCGGAAAATGGTGGAGCAGGCTTTTGGATGAAGGCTTTGCTCATGCTTGGGCTAAAAAAAACGACAGAAAGACTTATAAATCTACAAATACAGAATCATTGAAAGGTATACCTCAGCTGGAATACCTTAGCAAAGTAAAAGGAAGAAATCAGGGCCACGCGAAACAACGGTAAATATACCGGATGATCAAAGCTTCCAGACGAAAAATAAATTTACATTGCCAGACCTTAGTCTCCCTCGACAATGAACGAAAACGAGGCTCCTGTGAGCGGTTTTATCATTTT
This sequence comes from Montipora foliosa, assembly GCF_036669935.1. Classification (NCBI taxonomy): domain Eukaryota; kingdom Metazoa; phylum Cnidaria; class Anthozoa; order Scleractinia; family Acroporidae; genus Montipora; species Montipora foliosa. The sequence continues at coordinate 10,383,201 of NC_090878.1, read as the reverse complement.
AACAAGTTTTAATGGCACATATTTTTCAGTGAGTGATCGACCCATTGACTCCTTGGGGTTCTCCATTGACGAATAAAATCGTCTGGCGTTAGACAGAGTGAAATACTAAGTGTAGACGGTTTCGGCCGGTTTAGGAGCGAATGGGTTTTAAACTATTATTATTTCCGTGTGAAATGTATAATGCTGCGTCATGCTTAAGTGCTCATGATATTATGTAATATTATGCGAATTTATGACAAAGGAAAGAATGTAGAGGAACCGGTAAATCCACTGGGCTTTTTTACGCGTCAAAGACGACAAACAAAAGCAGCAGCACTACAGGAAACAAATCCAGGCTAAAAAACATAATATACTGCAAACTATTGTCTGCAAATAATTTAATGCGATCGACTGGTTTCTGCTACGCAAAATACGTATATTGTGCATGAGACGAAATTTCTGAGCGTCTATAAATATTATCATGAGCTATTTATATACGAAGGTAAAAAAACACAAAACACAACTTAGAACTAGGCCCCCATTCATTCAAATGCGATTTTAAAAACTTCCGATCCCATCTCGTCAAATATGAAGCAAGACTACCCGAGCAGGCAAGATGGAGTTATACTGTCGGCTCGGGATTTCTCGCATGGTCCCGCAAGATCAAAGATCATTTTTTTGGTGTTTTATCCCATATAATAAATCCTTTACTGACCAAGCTTGTTCGGTCAAGATGGCTGGGATATTGGCCTCGTTCTTTTTTTGCGTGTTTATGGGCCTCGACTTCGTCTCGGTCCATAAACACGCAAAAAAAAAAACTTGGCTAATATACAGCCATCTTGACCTCACGCTTGGTCAATAACCCATATATATTGTTGTTTCGTGGCGCTGTCGAAGTCGTAGCCGTTTCTTAAACTTCCTAATACGGAGTTCCTAAGACGCGACGGTAACGAAAACGTCATTTAAGATTGCAAGTTCAGGTTTATTAATCTTTTCGTCGTTATGTCGGTTTGTCTAACTTCTAAAAACTAGCGCAACTTTCCAGGAACTGAATTGGGAGGTGCGGTGTTGAAGCTACGACAGGAAATTCAAATTCGCTGCCTTTTCTTAAAAAAAAAAAACTTTAATCATGGTAATTGTCACTAGCGCAACTAACGAAATCCGGCAATGGAGCGGCCAGCAATCGCTCAATTTACATGGTATGGCATTACAATTACATTTAAATTGTATAAATTACAATTACATTTACATGGTAAAATTACAATTAAAATTACATGGTATAAATTTACAAATTACATAGTACGAGAATAAACGATGTAATTAAATTAATATGTTAAAGTAATGGCCACTCTTCGGATAAATTCTGGATAAGATGCCGATCTAACAACATCAGCTGACAACGCGTTCCATACAGGGATTGATCTTATACAGAAAGAGCGTTCGTAAGCGTCGACTGAAGAGGACGGGAGCCTGATCTTAAAGTCATGACTGTACGCCAATACGCATGCTGGGAAGGGAGGTCGTAGGGAAGGGAGATGTTAACTTGACCTCTACGTATTTTATAAAACACATGCCGAGATCGTATATCCTGCGCCTTGACTGCAGTGAGTGCCAGTCCAAGTCATTAAGCATAGATGAAACGCTACTATAGCGGCTGTAATCATTGTTAATCAAGTGAAGCTATGATCTTCGCAGTTATGAGCGCAATTTTTGCAATTGCGTTGAGAAGCCTAAAAAACTCAGGGCTTCAACGGGGTTTGAACCCGTGACCTCGCGATTCCGGTGCGACGCTCTAACCAACTGAGCTATGAAGCCACTGACGTTGGGAGCTGGTCATTTGTGGGTTCTAATGGTCCCGTGAGGAATGAATCAATGATGAAATGGTATATGAAATGAATCATATATGAACTGCGGATATGAAATCAAGTGAAGCTATGATCTTCGCAGTTATGAGCGCAATTTTTGATATTGCGTAGAGAAGCCTGAAAAATTCAGGACTTCAACGGGGTTTGAACCCGTGACCTCGCGATTCCGGTGCGACGCTCAGGCAATCCCTTTCCTTGTATGCGGAGACCAAGCTACGGTGGCGTATATTCCCAAAGCCTCGAGATGATGCCTTTTGTTTAGGACTGAATTTTAATATATCGAAAGTGGGCTATTGCCAACACAACGTACATGTTATGTAGACGCCGAGGTACTTTTGGTGGCGAACACCGTCAAGCTGCACATTACAAAGGAAGTAACTAAACTGCAAAGGGGAATTCTTCAAAGTGATGGACATAACAAAACATTTTGTAGGTGCAAATTTCATCTGCCATGTAGAGGCCCACTTCTCTAGTTGATCGAGGTCTCGCTGGAGAACTAAATGATAGCTTACGGAATGAATCGGACGGTAAAGAACACAGTCGTCAACGAAGAGCTTGATACCTTGCCATGTGATCACGTTCTCCGTAAAACTTGAGAATTGGTCATTTCACGTCGCAGATTTACCGAAAACGTGAAAGAAATGTACAAAAATGAAAAGCGCACGTGCAGAGCGTGCAAAGCTATTGTTTTTGCTCATTACAAATATAATTTTAAAATTACCTTTTAATCTGGGGACAGTGGCGTGGCGTTGGCTTTGCATTCCGTTGCCCCAGGTTTAGCCTACGTAGCTGGCGGTATTGTTGGCGCTAGAGGCAAATTAATGAGCATCGAAGACGTGTGGAGAATGGGGAGGGCCGTTGTAAAATCACAGCACCCCTTCCCACTCTCCGCACGGCTCATGCGGCCTCTCTCTTTCGTCAACAATACCGCCAGTTACGTACGCAGGATACTCTGGATACTCCGGGCTCACATCCCGTTCTAACCTCGGGTTTGGATATGTTTCCGGTTGTCCCGGATTCAATTCTACCACGCTAATTAACAATTAGGCCCGTAGCCCGCAAGGGCTACGGGTCAATAGCCCATGAGGCGAAGCCGAATGGGCTATTGAGTGACATAATGTCACTCAAGAGTGACATACAGTGTAATGTTGGCCCTTTGAGAATAATTTAATTATTGATATTTTGTATGTACATGTAATTAACCAATGTATTACTTCAGGTCCCTACAACCTATTCTAGGTAAAACCGTTTTAAGTAAATCTAGCTTCAACAAATCCTAATTTTGTTAGATCAAAATGCAGTACTTTAAGTTGGGGCTTTTAGACAAATAGTTTATTAAAATAAATAAATACATGGGCAGCCAGGGGCTGAATTGCAAATTTGCGAATTTACAAGTAAAACTAAGCTAGAAATAAAAATAGAATAATTTACAATATATCAATATTAGAATTCATGCATACAATATACAAAACCACTAAAACCGAATCATTAATTGTACTTTAGGCACGATGATAACACAAAAGTGTTCCCAAAACGGTCTGTTTTCCACTTTAAGAGTGCAAAGTGACGCTGATTTCTTCATGAATTCATATGGAGCCTTATTGGCTTCCATTAATAATCTGTTAATTTTATTATCCTTGTTCCTAAGGGGGATGTTAAAAACCTTGTCACATATTTCCTCGTAATATGAAATAATGTATGGAATACCAATTTCCTTAAGTGCCTCGTCGTAACACAGAATGGGGCAAATGATTGACAATGCCCTTTTTTGGACCCGCTCCAGCTCGCATTGTAAATACTTGGGCAGAGCAGAGAAGAATACAGGCACAGCATAAACTAGGATTGATCTCATACATGTGACATTAAAGAGAGCTAAATTCCTACATGGAAGCCTTGCTTGTTTAAGCTGAACTTGAAAATACAAACGTTTAGACGCCTTCTTTATAGTTTTACTAACAAGCTCAGTCCATGACAAATCGATTGTAATAATTTATCACAACGCGCAGTTTTGTGCTTCTAACGTCTTCAAGCTGGATACCATTTATGAGAATAGGATGGAACTCTGACTGCTTTTTAGCGAAAGAGATTCTTAGTTCTTTACAGTTTTCGCTGTTCAGTTAAAGCCTATTATCTAAGGACCACTGAGCTACACAGTCTGCTATATGTTGTGCATTGCTCGCTTCACTTTAGTAACTACTTCTGACATTGTGGTGTCATCGACATACTTCCAGAGTTGGGCGTTAAAATTTGCATCAAGACTTAGATCATTGATCAAAATAAGGAACAACTAAGGCCCTAGCTTTGTCCCCTGGGGGACCCCAGAGAGGACAGAGCCCCACTTGGAGTTGCATCCCTCAGCTAGCTTAAATCTGCTGAAAATGCCCAGACACAAAATCAATTGATTATACTGGTTGGCAGGACTAATTTGCATAACTTATCAACAAGTATACTATGGTCGATCAGATCAAATGCTTTCCGATATTCGAAAAGCACAATCCTGATTGTGGCACTATTACCGTCTGCCGCTTGAGCTTAACTGTGGACCATGTGCCAAAGGGCCTGTGTGGTGGATGAATTGGGTACCGCGCCATACTGATTAGGGTCCAGGATCTTGAGAACAGTAGGTCTTATGGAATCCTGTACCACACAATCCTTGGTGACTTTCGATAAACAGGCGGTAAGAGAGATTGGTCTAAGATCTTTTTTCAAATCATCAACCTTCTTTTTCTTGGGTAGTGGGGATACATCTGTGTACTTCCAGACAGTAGGAAGGCGCTATTCTTCCAGGGATGCATTAATTATACTACACTATATATACCATACTTGTGGTCTGTCTTCTGTGATGTATCATAGTTGGGAGGGTAAATGCTCGGAGAAATTAGCTACACCAAGCTACTCTAAAAATCCGAGGGTAAATAAAGATATATGATATATGATATGATATACATACAGGGTAAGCGAGAAGATCAGAGTACTCCTGCAGTAGCCAATTAGGTACTTCATCCAGTCCACATGCCTTAGACAGATTTAATTTTGCTAGGAGTCTTGCAATGCACACCTGACACCACCCGGAGGTTGTGCTGAGTTCTCTTCCAGGGGGATTTGTGCCAGTGGGCAGGGCAGATGATATTCTTCTATTGGTTCTAGGAACCCCTCGTTGATAGTGTTTTCCAGTTCCTGTGGAGATAGCTCTTCAGCACCAACCACATGAATATGATTACACAAAGCTCCGGAATACTCACGTGTTCTTCTTTCATGCTTTGTACCTTGGTTTCATAGAAAACAGCTTTATATGATTGACTGCGTTACGGCAGAACTTAAACTGAGCTGATTAATACCATGTTCGTGAAAGGCCTTCTGCCTTTTAAGGTCAAGTGATTTCAGGTGCTGGGTCATCCACGGGACGTCAGATGTGTTCACACGCACTTTCTTTACAGGCATGAGCAGATCAAGTCCTGTATGCAGTGCTTTATAGAACACATTCAGCATATTTTCACAGCAGTCAAGACAACAAAACAGTGTAGGCCAATCCATAGCACTCAGATAC
>NC_090878.1:10352810-10372810 GCF_036669935.1 Montipora foliosa | reverse complement strand
ACAATAGGTCTAACTAGGAGGTAGGGTTACACAATAACTATTATTCTCTGTTTCACGGGTCAAGTAAAATCACTCTATAACAAAAACCTCAGTGATTACATTGCCGTGGCACTACCACGGCGATGTAATACCTGAAAATATCGATTTAAAAAAATTTAAATCGATATTTTCAGGTATTTCGTATTTGCCGCAAAGGGCCAAACGGCAGGATGCTGAGCTGGTTGCCATTAAACCATGTTACTTCTCTCTTTTTAGCACTTTTTTTTTAACAAAATGAGTTCAAAAGGAATAAATTCCTCTTCTTTGTAAGGGTTTTTCCTTATATATTTTCCGTCTCTCATATCACCAGTTTGATTTGACGTATGTCAACTTAGCTTGGGACCAGGTTTAAAACAGGAAACTTAATTAAGTTGTGAAGACATCGACGGATATCGGAAGTGAACATTTCGCATACCAGGACAGTATCCTCTCTCAGATTTTGAATCTAATTGTTTCTGATAGCGACATCGTATTGTTAAGCCCACTCATCTTTCGGCAGATGTGCCCCCAGATAAGAATGAGTCCTTGATGTTCTTCATGAGCCACCACGATGCTTAGAATTCCTGTAGAATGTTTCTCTTTGAAGCGGAGTTCCGCGCGCCGAAAAGGGCGCGCGCGGAGAGCCATGGGTAAGAAATAAGGTACCAATCTGTATGAGAAAATTTGGTATTGGTCAGCGTACGACCGTTCACCCCTCCATATATGACAATGTGACCAGTATCACGTGGCCATATCGCGGGATCATATAATTTGTGCCCAACATGGCGGCCATACTCCAGCTAGTTTACAGAGTACATCTTTGATATTGGACATCCATGTTATGGTCAATTGACACCTGTCGAAACAAGGTATACGCTGGCCAGTATCACGTGACCAGATCGTGAGCTCAAGTTTAGAGCTAACCGAGGCCAGCTGTTTTTTTTTAAGTTGACCGCTGACCAGGTACTGGGTATCGATTGGATCGCAGGCTCAAGTCAGGCTAGCCAATAGCCCTTTTCACGGTTAGTTTTTTCATTTGCATTACAATATAATCTAGCATGTATGTGAGGCAATTTCGGGCTATTTTGTAGTTTTAACCCGAAATTGCCTCGCACCCACGTTAGATTACATTGTAATGCAAATAAGAAAAAGTAACCGTGAAAAGGGCTATTGTAAGAATAAATAATCCAGGAGCTTTTAGGCTTGGCTCAATCTCGTACCCAGAGTCCTCGGGCTTTTTGGTCAGCGGGTGAGCGCCCGTAGAGACTCTGGGATAATCGACTCCATTTTCCCAGAAAACGTGGGTTCCGGTCTTATGACATATGGTTGAGTTTAAACGGAAGCAGAAAAGAGAAAACCGTTAACAGTAGAAATGGCGGGTTGAAGGTGTTTGAGAAACAAGAATTTTAGCTTTACACACAAAGAAACTGGAGAAATGATCATTGGCTTGCTGTAAGAGCAAGTGAAGATGAAACCTCTGACGCTTTCGGTGAGTGTATTTTTGGTGTTTCAGCGTACATTCCACCGTACAGAATGCAATGAGAATGCCATCGTGCGAGCAACACGATTGACAAATTTTTTTGTGGAAACGACACAAATGTCCTCTTCTTCTACAATTTGATGTTTCCGTAATTCTGAATGGCTTCGACAAGACCTTATTCCACGGATTTCTCCTCAAAGAGACTGATGTAATGTTTTCCCACGGTACTTTTCCAACAGCAACAGTAATCACTTTTTAGCAGTTTTAGCAGCGTGGGAAAATTCCCGTGCGGTATATGACATAATTCAAACCTCGTCGTGTTATTATTTTTGTGATTTATATATTTCTGAGGTAGAAAAAATCAATCAGCACTGAAACTTGTTTTAGATTTTGAATCTCCCTCCAAATTCTGGGGCTTCCGAATTACTTACCGAATTCCTGTCGGACTGCCATTGTTACGCAAGCGGCCAATCAAAAATATAGTTCAAATCGATTATCCCAGAGTCTCTCCAGGCGCTCACCCGCTGGCCAAAAAGCCCGAGGACTCTGGGTACGAGATTGGGCTTGGCTAAATCTATTCTTGGTTGCACTCACGTGATTAGACGGCCATGTTTGAGTGGGGTTATAACCCCTAAAAGGGACCAAATCTGCAAAAACAAATAAACGGTTTACTATTTGTCAGTTCAAACGCTAATTGTTCTTTCATGTAACACGGCAACGGTTTCCGTAACTAGCTTTAAATGCCCCTACAGATACTTAACAACCCTAAAATATAATTTCTAATTTCTAGAAGTTCCTTCACTTTTAAAAGGGAGCTTTTCTTCTGGTGTAAAAGTGGAAAAAGCTAGCTAGCTGTTTCTTGACCAGAGTGTCACTAAAATCTGAGGGTCTCCAACTGACAGCTGCCAAATCGCACTTGTAGCGAACGTTTTACAAAGTGATGTTTTACCAGAATCATCCTTAACTTGAGTATGTTTGTCTTCAATAAAAGACAGTGCACTTTTTGACAATACGTTTGATTTACCATCGTTTACCTTACTTAAAATGAGCGCAAACTAAGACAGTCTGGCAAATTATAAATTACATAAGCCACTTCGTGTGTTTACGTACAGTGTACGTACTCTGTTGAGGAAACTTTTCCTGAACAGTCAACTCTCACAAGTCTCCCGACCAAACAAAAATGCTACTGAAAATCTTCATTCTCGTCTTCCTAATTCTTGGCAGCCATGTCAGTCAAGGAAAGGAACAAACGCGAGGTATGATTAACAGCTGAAGCAAACAATAAAACTAATGACTCGGTATCAGGGAAGTGCACAATTGGTGAAAGATACCTTTGTCTAGTTTCATTTTCATTTCTGTTAGCTGGTCCAGGAGGGGTTGAATGCATACCAATCCAGAAACAAACGGGAAAGTATGGTTGAGTTTCGAATCAGCATCTTCCTTCGCAGAACAATAGCCATAGATTGAATATCATGATCGCGTGCATAGTCGGTAGAAAATTGCCATCTAAAATATGCACAAAGTAACGCTACCGTAACGCAGGTAACGCAGCGAAATTCGGGTTTTTGCTGATAAAGCACAAACTCTTGTTAATGGACGCTGAAACTTGCTTCAAGACGATTGAAACCGGTAATATTCCTGGGACATTAAAAGCCGATGGTCGAGGTGCTTTGCAAGTAGCATAGCTAAAGGCTGAAACTTCAGAGAGAAACCTTGGGTCCCACATGGTTTGCCGTGTGAACGTAGTGAATGTTAGGCAATGAAGAGCTTCTTTTGCCTTACCTGAAAATGAACATCGTTAGTTGAGAAAGTAAGTTGAATGGGACACACATCCATGATATTGGAATTGCGTAGCACTGTTCTCCAATCAGTCACAATTAGTAGGTTGCTCAGTTTCGAATTCGTACAATGTACTATCCTGTTAACGATGATTACAACACACACTTTCGCCGTACGGACCATTTACTGGGCTTTAGAACACAAGCTGTACAGGTTAGAATAGAGCGGTTTTCAATTGAGTCTCGAAAGTAATTAAAAGTAATTAGCGAATTGCTTTGTTATATGATTACTTCACTCAGTGATTGGTTCAAAGTTCTCGCGCCACTTTTTCAACCAATCAGAAGTGAAACCAAACCCAATCGTGGCGAGCGCGCGCACATTTTCCCGCGCTTTGTGTCGGCTACGTGAAATTTCGTCGAGTTTTGATTGGTTTACCGGATTGTCTCCGTCCTTTTTGACTGGCCTCAGTAATTAATTTGGTTTTGGTTTTACGACACTCGATTGAAACTTGCTCTAATATTATCCGTTAAGATGCTAGTTGGCGACATAGCACTTCGGAGTTTATGAGAAGAATTAACTGACAATTTTTTTTGTCTTTTAGCCTGTGAGAATGCAAATCCAAAATGTTATCAGTTTCTAAAGCCTTTCTGTTACCAATACGGTGTGCAACTAGCCTGCAGGAAATTATGTGGCCTTTGTGATGGTAAGGATTTACTTTACCGCTTAAAAGGGATAAGCGAAGTTTAATGTTTTATTTCCCGTCAAGGGTCTTGATGTGAAATTTGTGTTGATGCCGGTTCAGAAGCCATTGTAGAGTCTAATTACCGTAAAATCATTTATTACATATAACATGAGAATTTTATTCCATAAAGCTCATTTGTACAAATCTATACGCTTTATTTTCACATGTGGAAAAGGCTTTTACAGCCAATCAGAATGGCGTACAGCTATTTCACATGTGGAAGTATAACCAATCAACGATAGCGTAAAGGCGTTTCCATGCCAATCACTCGTGCATCTCGTGCATCTCGTACTTTGTTATTGAATTCTAATTTTGCGCTCAGAAAACTATTTTAATGAAAATTCTCGCCTTATGTGTAATAAACAGTTCACGACATAGAGAGTGCTTTGTAAGGGGTTTTATTCACGAGTTGTTTGTCAAAAACCCTCACTTGCTTGTTCCTCGCTCGTTCGGGTTTTTGACACAAACAACTCGTGAATAAAACCCCGTACGCCGCACTTTCTATGACGTAAACTATATATTTATCACATGGCCCGTGCAGCCCCGCGCGTGCTTTTACTGTAAAACGATTGGGAAAATCCCCATATGAGGGCCGTCCGCATTAGCGTTGTGAAGGTCCACTTTATTAACCGTTGTTTCAAATTTCTGAGCGTGCGAAGACGAGCCGGAAGTCCGTGATTTGCGGACTTCCCGCCTTGAAAGTGGCCAGAGCCCCTGTTCTTGGTGCTGACCAAAAGAAAAAAGGACTCTAGAGACGAGATTGGACAAATCTGTCAAATACATGTTTCCCATCCCTTGAACAAGGCTACCTTTTTCGCCGCGGCTCGACTGATTACAAGCTCTCGCAAGTACGACCACATCACCCCTATTTTATTTCACCTGCACTGGCTTCCAGTTTCCGAGCGAATTAAATTCAAAATAATTCTGCTCACCCACAAAGCTCTTCACCAACAGTCTCCTATCTATATTCAAGACCTGCTACGCCGTTATTCAACTTCAAGAACGCTCCGGTCATCTTCAGCGTTACACCTGAGTCCTGTCAACTTTAATCTCAAGTCGTATGGCTCTAGAGCTTTTGCTGTTTCGACCCCTGAACTGTGGAACAAACTACCTGATGACATCCGTTCTTGTGACAATTTCAATCTTTTAAACGTAAACTTAAGACTCATCATTTTTAAAATTATTTCTAACATGTATAAATTTCTTTCTTAGAACAGGACTGCATAAGCGCTTTATATAAGTAGTTATTATCATTATTATCATTATTATTATTATTATTATTATTATTATCATTATCATCATGCATCATCATCATTATTATTATTATTTATATAAGTAGTTATTATTATTATAATCATCATCATCATCATTATTATTATTATTATTAATGTCTCACACACCACTATCACTTTGCTAGCACTGTTTGTTTCAACTAATATCACTTAACTTGGTTGGAATATCATAAGTAAACTGTAAGTGATTAGTTTGTTATATGGGTAAAACAAATTATTGTTCTGATGACGATGATGATGATGGCGAGCACGTTTATGATGACAATGATAGCAAAAATTATGATAATGAAGACAATGCTGATTATAATGAGATGGTGGTGTTAACAACGCGATGATGATGATGATGACGATGACGATAAGTGATAGTTGTCAAGTGCTCAAAAAATCCTTGGCGAAATCGGACTGTTAACCTGTTATGACTTGTAGTAAATGAAGATAAGACGGAGAAAAACTAGGACCGAGTGAGCTTACACTTGGTTACTAGGTAACATTACCTCAAGGTTGCAGGCACACTTGCTGAGGATTAGTGCTACTAGCAAAATTTCTAGAAAAGTTATACTTCCTGAGGTTGAGAATAACAGAATCAATTGACAATAGCAAGGTCCAGCTGGTAAGCAAGTAAACTTAAAGAATCGTGAACGACGGGAAAAAAGCGTTAGCTTTTGGTGAGGGTACATTTAAACCAGAATTGTAAACCATGGTCAAAAGGAAGACTAGAGCGAGTTTCAATCGAGTGTCGTAAAACCAAAACCAAAGTAATTACTTTGGCCAATCAAAAAAGACGGAGACAATCCAGTAAACCAATCAAAACTGGAAATAATTACACGTAGCCAACACAAAGCGCGGGAAAATGTGCACGCGCGAGTAACGATTGGTTTTGATTTCACCTCTGATTGGTTGAAAAAATGGCGCGAGAACTTAGAACCAATCACTGAGTGAAGTAATGCAAAACCAACTTTCGACACTATTGAAAATCGCTCTATTGGAGAGACCTGTTTCGAAAACACTAATACCACGCGCTTTCCGTATCTTGCAGTTCAAATAACAAGTCCCCCACCGGTAACTACTCTGCTTCCGATCGACCAACCCATTGACCAAGGTAAGGAAAGAAGAAATTATTGCAATTCCAGTCAGCAGAAATTAAGCATTACATTAAAACTTCAAGATTCGAAAGATGTGTAAGAGGTGATGCCTGTCGTGTGAGATTGAATCAAGTTGTCAAACAACTTTGAGAGGATGGTTGTAACTTTGGTTTAGTTAGTTTGGATGTAATACTAGGGAACTTTAGCAACGACGACGGGAACGGCAACGAGAACGTCATCACCAAACATAAATTCTCATTATTGTAATCACTTCACGACTATTCCAAGGTTTTTAATACGAGAAAGGTATGGCAGTCCCTCAGGAATGAAAACGTTATGAGCGACGCTTCATTTAGGGAAGAAAATGAAAAATTATCTTCAAATGCTGACGTCCTTCATAAAACCTCAAATTTGTTCATTTCATGCCGGTTGTTGTTTTGCTGACGACGGCGAAGAAATAGGCAAAAATGAAAAACGCACGTGCAGAGCGTGCAAAGCTATTCTCTTTGGCCACTAAATATGTAAATTTGTGACGTTCTCGTTGACGTCGCCGTTGTCGTTGCTAAAGCCCCTTACTATTTTGGAAAAATCCATGAACAAAAATATCTTCTTTATATGTCGAGAAACTGCGAGCGCAAGTTATACTGCAGCGGTTGTCTGACTTGTCTGACTTGAATACTGTATTCTTTAACTGAACGAGGTGACGTGCCATGTGGCAAGAGAGGTGGTCGCTACAGGATAATTGGTGGCCAAAATGCTCTTCCAGGATCCTGGCCCTGGCAAGTGCAGATTGCTTACAGTTCACCTTCATCCAACGTACCCCACCAGTGCGGGGGATCAATTATCACGCCCGAATGGATTCTAACCGCTGCTCACTGTTTTCTTAGCGACGTTAACATTGATCATTACATTTTCACTGCAGGTAATTAAACCAGGCATAACGCTTTACCAATCTAACGTTATTGCGTTCGACATTAGGAGAACGCAATTTCTAATCTTCGGTATCCTGTGCATAGGTAAGCTTTAGCAAGTTCATTTTTTTCGTTCGTCTGCTTTTTCAACGCCATCTTGATTACGTCATACGTGCACGAACATCTCAGTTTTTATACATGCATCATTTGCGCAAATGACGATAGCGCAGGTTGTGATTGTTTGCACCAACAAGCTGATTTTCTGGCAAGGGACTTTTTTTTGGTAATGATCTCAGAAATTTCAACAAAGTCCAGATTTTCACAAATTTAGTTTTTGTGACGTCGTCACATTTCCATTTTTAGCCACATTCCACAAACCTCTCTTTTAAATCAGTACTTTCGATAGGCGTTCTTTACATAAATCCAACCTTCAAAGTTCTCCCAAACGAAAGCACTCCATAATCAATGATTGCTCCTAGTTTTAATACTTTGCCCACATCTGTAGAAAACGTTAACCCCGCCCAGTCCTAAAATTCGTCAGTTTTTCTTTTTCGCAAGAAAATCCCAAGATGTCTAGTGTGGGTTTACAAGATCACTCCTCCCTTCACTATCTTTCATCATTCCATAGCGATATTCAGTGTTTAGAAACCTTTCTTTTGATATTTAAAGTTACTAACCACTGGAACAAAAGCAGCTCTTGTTACGACAGCCAGTCAAAATCTGGTTGGCGCATTAATGATAACAAATCACGTGACACTCAACATCACTATATGGTTGCAAGGAATTCATGGTTTAACTCTAAACAAGAGGCCACAGATTGGTTACACTTTTTCAGACGTTTTTATGAGATGAACTGATTCGTGGGTTCAAGGCTTATTGTTACATCGGAAACAGTGCTAACAGAAAAGTAAAATGAAATAGCTTAAAGTTGAGGATTAAGGAAGTTTACCACCATTAAATGTATGTAACTTAAAGGGGCTATGTCACGTTATTTTAAGGTGTTTAGGGGAAATCTTTAGTTGGTCACGAATTTAAAACTCGAAAATGGTAATGTGGCATTCCATTGCTGATGAAATTATCGTTACATCGCAAACAAGACGAGTCTGAGCAAAACGATCTTTATCCAGGCGAGTTGCCATAAACTTGAAAAACGTCGGTCCGACATTTTTCAAGATTACCCAAATACAATCCGTTTCAATCTTGTCCATTTGTGTTCATCCGTGCTTCTTTCCTTTTATTGTTAAACAGTTTTAAGTGGTTATTGCAATGCTTCATTCTACTTTTCGGGTCATTTCGGGCGTCATGAAATGACACCATTTTGCATGACATAGGGCCCTTCAAAATGCTTTAATCCCATCCTCGAATTCATGACAGGTGAACATGACAGGTCTAGAAAAGAGGGATATGAACAGAAGAAGACAAGCAAGAAACTTATCCTACATCCATACAACGAATTATTTACCGCCAACTATGATTTAGCATTGGTAAAACTCACAACTCCAATTGACTACAACAAGTACGTGAGACCAGTTTGCCTTCCTCAGACAGACTTTGAACCTGGAACAAGTTGTTACATCTCTGGATGGGGTGACTTGTATAAAAACAAAACTTATGCACAGGTAAAGTGCCGCCATTTTTTTCTACATGTCCCTCTTGTTGGACAGTTCATTGTGAGAAAGGCCAGGCCTAAAAAAAAAAAAACCTGTATTTAAGGGCTAAAGCACTAAGTACTAAATACAATATGAGCGACCGTATTGTATCGGATTTACAATGTCGAGCGGAAGGCGAGACATTTTATATTCGATACAATATGGGCGCGAATATTGTATTGTGCTTATGAAATGTCAGCATGTACACAAGGTATTTTTGGTGATTCAAGGCATTTTAACCGTGAAAATTGAAAAATACATTTATGTAAATGAAGAGAAAGCTGTATCAGAAATACAGATATTGATTAATAAAACATGAATTATTAATGAGTTTATAAAGGATATAACCAATGCAGCCAACTTCTTGACTCACTTGTTTCTTCAATTTAAGTTCCACCAAAAAAATGTTAAGCAACGTTATGGAAAAGCAAGGTGTGAAGATCCACTTTGGAGAACTCAGAAATGCGTTTATATATTTCAAATGCTTCACGAGCTTTGAGTCATTTAATCTGCATTTTATAAATACTGTTTGCTTAGATTTTGCAACAAGCGCAGTTACCCCTCGTGTCACGTGAGACATGCATGGAAACGTACAAAGATTATCCAATCAACGTTACTCAACAAATGCGCTGTGCAGGCTATGGACGGGACAGCAAAACTGCCCCATGTCAGGGAGACAGTGGAGGACCGTTGGTCTGCATCAGAGATAATACGTGGTTCTTAATGGGTGTGACCAGCTGGTCGAAAGACTGCTCACAAGAAGGGCATTACGCAGTGTACGCTGACATGATGGCTCTCAAGTATTGGGTTCAGAAAACTATTAATGAAAACTAAAATGTAAAACGTTTGTGTCAAGAAAATGAAGTTTCATTGAAGCAATAATTGTCCGGCAAAAAGTAGTCAGTTTGACGCAGCAATAAAGCTATTGTCATTACGATGTCAGAACTTGTTGCACTGAGTATGATTTAACTACTGTTGGTTTTAGGTTTTCTCTCGGGTTTTCAATATTTTTGTCCTCAGAAGCCCTGCTTCTCCAAAAAAGAGTGATCTGTAGTGGTTTTACAGTGCATCGCGCCCTATCGATTTCAGAAGCATATTGCGCCAGAGTGATCTAGTGGTTTACAGTGCATCACTCCCCTAACAATTTCAGAAGCACATTTACACCACTTATTTGCATATCGACTTCGTTTTGTAAACAGTAAAACAAATACATTAGGTATGCAACGTTTCAATTGTCACAACACTGAGCATGTGTTTACTTTGAGTGTGGATTTGTATGGTTTAACTCAGAACCCTAGAACTGGAAGTGCAGCTTAGCAAGTGAATAATTGCAAAGTCACAATAAGGTCTATGATGCAGTAGGTGCTGAATAAATGTCCTGTGACTCAGACTGCCTTACTAGTGTTACAGTAGATTAGTTACAAGATTTATTCCAGTGGGTTAACCTGGACTTACAGGGACACACACACACACACACACACACACAAGTCTTAGAGGTGAAACTTAATATAACTTTATCATATAAATTGGACTAAAATTATATAACTTGTAACAGACAAAATTCTGTCCCCGAAACTGGAATAATTCAATTTGACACAACTGCACCTTAAATTTAAAATACCTTCTTGTACTTTGAATACACTATGTAATAAAGAGCAATTGCGACTGCATAAGATCACGTTCAAAACTAATACTAATATTTAAAAAAATAGTTGAGATGATAAGCCAACATATAGCCTACAACAGTGAAGCTGTCGTCTTCTAGTATGTCTATGACCAGAACATTGATAATAGCATACAGTACTGTACCTGCTACAATATGCACTGTAGTCACCAGAAGGTGAGAACTAATAGCTTATACAAAGCATCATTAGTTTATCACAAACATTAGATGTAACCAAAGCCCAACTTGCAATGCAAGCCTTTACCATTTTTATGGGCAACCAATTTTGTGGTATGAGTAAGGCTATGAAGTGGCGTTAAAGGCACATACAGTACATGTACAATCTGCAATCATACTCTAGAACCTTGAGAACACTGGTCAATCTGATTCAAATTGTTACCCACAATTTGACCACAAGAAATAGACACTTGACTTTGAAATTATAATGCCCTTTAAGACCAATACAGGTAATAATAATAATAATAATAACAACAACAACAACAACAACAACAATAATAATAATTATTATTATTGTTGTACTGCAGTTTGTAGTGGGTGTTGGTTGCAACACACTCACAAGAATAACATTGCAGGCACCCTCTTTACAGAACAACCATCATTCTCTGGCATTTTTTGTTTCTTTGTTTTTTACAGTAGGGGTGGCCATCGATGATACGTCGAAAATCTTTGCACTTGCAAACGTTTCATTCGATCTCAAAATCTCAACAGCCTTTGTGAAGAGTCTTGAAGTCTCCTTTATATTGCATTTATTTCGGTGTGAAGTCTTGCATGTTTTGGTCTTGGCTCGGATTTGCAAACAAGGCACTTGTTGGTTCAGCGAGTCTCGGATTTTACCATTCATCACTACTTACAGTGATTAAGGGTTGTCTACCCTAATGCAGCTAAAAGGTGGAGTTTTTAACCTTTTCATTCCCACAATCAAAACATTCATTCTCCCAACTTCTACCATAGAATTCTCTGTTGGGTAGTCATAAGAATTTGGTGTTACATAAAGATCACACCTGTTGAGGCTAAGGTGACCATAATCTTCATTCTCAATACCAGTCTGACTGACATTTCATTGCAATTGTGAAGAGAATGTACATACCGATCACTCCTCAGAGTTAAAGGGTTATTAGCTTCTTCCTTGGATTTCAAATAACAAGCACTTGAAGTAGTTTTATTTAGTTATCATAATATCATTGTCAACTTTATTATGTCTGGGTTCAGCAGGTACATCAACTTCACCTGTGCATGCACAAGAAGAGCAATGATTATTATCTTGAAGAAAAAATAAGGAACTCAAACGGAACTACAATTTTGCAATTGATGCATCATTTGGGGTAATTTTTTTCAAATTGTCTCTAAGAGCACAATCATCTCTCTTGAAATTCTGTTTCTAATTGAATCCTTCTTTTCAGAGCATTGGATAATTACAATATAATGGTCAATGATTTCCACTCAACTTGAGCATGGAGAAAAAAGGAAAAAACTTTTTTTTTTCCAAAGTAAATTAACGATGTTTCAACTGGTTTCTGGCCGCTATGTTGGTGTCCCTCTTAAGGAAACCAACATGGAGTCTCCAGGGCAGGTACAAAACACAGGTCTCGGGTCACTGGTCCAGGTCATTGTTTCACCAATACAGAAACAACTGTTTACAAATGCTAACATTTAAGGCCTAAAAACTTTTGTTTAGGACAAATTAGGATTAAGGTTAGCTTTCAATGGATGTTTAGGATACTTTCTGTATTGGTAAAAGAATGACCTGTGACCTGGGCCTGTGACACGAGACCTGTGTTTTGTAGCTTCCGGAGACTCCATAATAAACACCATAATTTTGAGTGGTACCTTTCGCCGAATAACTCGAGTTTGGAATATCGCACAGCCCTAAAACTTTGACACGCTGTTTATTTATTACCCTTCTACAATATCTTAATTTCTTGACTTAATTTATTGAATGGTAAGCGATTTTATTTTCTCTTTGCGTGATACTTGCGTGGCGTGCAAACCAAGAATATAGTAAATGTCACTACACTGCACGCTTGGGTTAGCATATTTGCTAAACGCGTGTGTGAAAACAGCTTGCTTTAGGGCTTAAGGCAACGAAAATTTACTCACCAGCAAGCGCAAGATCCTGCAGCAACTTTAATGCAACATGGGCGTTTCCCTGTAAGGAAATGTCTATCCACAATACATTTCGTACTTTGAAATTTCAAGAGGCTACACGTAGCCTAAACTCTGTCCACCTCAGTTTTTGTTTGATGACTGGCTTGTCACATGACTGGGTCTCCGAGAACGTACAGTATTGTATTAAAAATCTAGACGTTTGGTATTGTTATGTTTTCAAATTCTTTCACAAGCATCAAGTTTTCGTTGATTGAACGCATGAACGGTAGCCAATAGTACAACAAGTTATTGATTGCAAGATTCAAGCTCCGTGAGTTGATTGTGCACTACTTAAGTAAATAGAAAAGTGGACTGACATAGCAATTTAAAAAAAAGAAAGAAGAACAGTCTGTATATATAAAGAGGAAAAAAAGGAAAACTTCGAAAGTGCGCAGTGACCATATTTGCAAATGCTTTCGACATGGTCACTTCCACAGGAACGACATAAAAGATATTAAAGTATATACATATATAAAGAAGTGAACTGACAAAAGCTAGTGGATGACTCAGATAAAGATAAAGCAAATTGTAGTAAATTAACAAATGAACAAAATTGCCTACGTAGATACGGTAATATTATTTACATCAATGCAGTTACATGTGAAAGGTTTTTTATTAAATTTACAAAATTAATAATAAAAGTAAAATTATGCAGAAAGGCAGGGAATAAATTTGGCTGTCAAGTTGGTGGTGCTTATATCGTTTACTAAATAAAAGGGAAAATAAGATGCCTCTTATCTGATCGAGAAAATAAACAAAGGAAATATCCATACTGTTTTATTTATTAAATCAATAAATACTTTTCCAAAAATTAAATGATACTGTATTCGATAACATTATCTCAAATTCTTATTTCTTCCTTGGAATTATATGCCTTGCATCAAAACTCAACGAAGACTCAAGTAATCACAAAATGCTTTACAATAAAGAAATGCTATTCTCCCTTCAGTTGCATACAAAAAAAAAAAAAGAAATAACTTAAAGAACCAAACAAAAAGAGAAACAAAGTGGGCCATTGTTGTTGTTTTTTATGTCCAAATTATCGCTCAGCCTGTTACTGAGTCGTTCCCTGATTCAAGTAACTGTTAAAAATCCTAAAAATTCAAGAGTCAATAGCCAGTAGTATCCACCTTATGTGGTCCAAGCCAATCACATCTATGTGATAAGACAGGGGCTATAGCACCCCCCACTTTTTCTTACGGTGTTGTTTTCGTCTTGATCAAGAAACTTAGTAATTTACACTACCAGGAACCCATGACCCGTAGCCTACAGCTCCCATACTGGGCCTATGTAACGGCATTTTTACAGACCGATCTATTTTTAGACTATCTTTTCCGGACAAAACAAAGGCAGTTCCGGTTCGGTGACCCTATGACGTCAGCTTAATTTCTTGTAATTGATCATCGGGGTCCTGTGGGAGTCTCATTAGCGGGAAATTCAATCTAAAAATGAATCGGTCTGTGAAAACACCGTGACACGAACACAGTAGAGTTGTAGGCTCCGGGTCATGGGTTCCTGACACTACTCATAAATATACCAGGCCCTAGCTAGAACGTACTCCGCGGCCCCTGTAAGCTACAAACATCGCAAAAAAAATGACCGAGTACTGACCGAGAAAACGAGGTTAGTAAGACATTTATTACACCTCTGAGGAAATGAGGCGCGTTGGACAGAAAAATAGTGGAACGTTCAAATGCCACATATGGTTGGCATGTGTCAAAATAAAAAAGGAACATAAATAGATCTTATTGACTTTTTAAAATAGTTGCTTGCATGCAAGTGATCCTCGCTCTTAACTGGACCCTATGAAGCAATTGTCTCTTTATAGACAACTGGAAAATTCGGGTGGCTCCCACGGGATTCGAACCCAGGACCTCTGCGACGCCGGTGGCTTCATAGCTCAGTTGGTAGAGCAATGCACACAGTTGGCAATGGGTTCGAATCTCGTTGAAGCCGAGGGAAGTTTTCAGCCGTCTATAAAGAGACAATTGCTTAAATTTTCTGGTTACGAAACGTTCGAGTATCACTTCTACATTTCGTCTTTAACCCGCACTTCCAAATAATTATAAACATTTCTTTCAAGATTCAAACAGGTTTAAAAGTTTATTTCCCATAAATAACATGAAAAATTTGCTAGAGAAGGTTGGAGCCCAATTTTAGATTTAGTGGGTCGGTCAGCGGGCCGAACTATAGAAAAGGGCCCGCTAAATTAGCCAATAATAGCGCGCGTGCTATCTGAGAGATACAATAAACTACCTTCTGCAATACAAAAACGATCATGTTGCAAGCCCGCCAAGTTTCTTTTTGTCTCTCACCGAAGTCACAAAGCCATTTGATTGGATAAGCGTGCCTACTTATATCTCTTAGCTCGCTAAACTGCCAAATCATAAGCTTCTGAGAAAATATGAAGATAATATGTAGTAAGAGAGCGACTCCTCCATATTTGGCCTTATTCATACGTACAGAGTAGTTATTTCAATAATGGCACCTTATTGGTCAGTGCGAAAGTGGACCGTGCAGTAATAGAAGCAACAGATGAAAATAATCCTCGCACCGCGGGCGCAATTTAAAAATGAATTTCAAATGATTATCAGGGGCCTCAGCAGGTTAGGGTGGCAGATCATTGTTTTACTGTAACTGAAACAACCAAAACCTTTACAAAAGCGCTAACCTTAGGCTTAAGCATGTTTTTTAGGCCTAATGTTAGCATTAGTAAAGTTTTGGGTTGTTACAGCTATGGTGAAAATAGTGACCTGCTACTCTAACCTACAACTTGCATTTTACACCCTCCGCCTCAGGGATTTGCTCTCCAAACAAACATTCTCTTGCAACCAATGTATACAGAGTGGCATGGAGACCCCACACGGAGGCAACTGGATGCTGACTTATGATATCCGCGCTAACTCGTCGAGATTCTCGGCGAAGCTGCTTCCTGAAAATCAACGCAAAAAGAGATTATTTACAAATGCTTAACTTAATCGCCATTCTTTGCGATTTAGAGCAACGTTGACCCTCAACAGGACGACGAATAACAACATTTTTGACCATTTTGACCAATATCATAGTAGTAGTAGTAGTAGTAGTAGTAGTAGTAGTAGTAGTAGTAGCAGCAGCAGCAGCAGCAGCAGCAGCAGCAGCGGCGACGGCGGCGGCTGCGGCGGCGGCAGTAGTAGTAGTAGTAGTGGTAGTAGTAGTAGAAGCAGCAGCAGTAGTAATAGCAGTAGAAGTAGCAGTACCATTAGTAGAAGTAGTAGTAGCAGCAGCAGCAATAGTAGTAGTAGTAGTAGTAGTAGTAGCAGCAGCAGCAGCAGCAGCAGTAGTAGTAGTAGTAGTAGTAGTAGTAGTAGTAATAGTAATAGTAGTAGTAGTAGCAGAAGCAGTAGAAGCAGTAGTAGCAGTAGTAGTAGTAGTAGTAGTAGTAGTAGTAGTAGTAGTAGTAGTAGTAGTAGTAGTAGTGGCAGTGGCAGTAGCAGTAGCAGTAGTAGTAGTAGTAGTAGTAGTAGTAGTAGTAGTAGCAGTAGCAGTAGTAGTAGTAGTAGTAGCAGTAGTAGTAGTAGTAGTAGTAGTAGTAGTAGTAGTAGTAGTAGTAGTAGTAGTAGTAGTAGTGGCAGTGGCAGTAGCAGTAGTAGTAGTAGTAGTAGTAGTAGTAGCAGTAGCAGTAGCAGTAGTAGTAGTAGTAGCAGTAGCAGTAGCAGTAGCAGTAGCAGTAGCAGTAGCAGTAGCAGTAGCAGTAGTAGTAGTAGTAGTAGTAGTAGTAGTAGTAGTAGTAGTAGTAGAAGCAGCAGCAGTAGAAGCAGCAGTAGTAACAGCAGTAGCAGTAGTAGCAGCAGTACCATTAGTAGTAGTAGTAGTAGTAGTAGTAGTAGTAGTAGTAGTAGTAGTAGTAGTAGTAGTAGTAGTAGTAGTAGTAGCAGCAGCAGCAGCAGCAGCAGCAGTAATAGTAGCTACACTAACAAGTAGCAAGTGTTGGAGATTGGAGCTATTTATTTCTTTGATACAAGGTTCGTTGGACATCAGCAAAAGTTGATAAATCAATTTCGTAAAAAATCGGATTTTATTTGACAAATCGTCAAGAATGGTCGAACTGTACCCAAAAGGATTCTCTTTGAATAATAGGCCTGAAGTGAATTCCAATATGACCGATATGATTTTCTGCAGGGTTGAGTGAGTTAATCTCTTTGCTTCGTTGAGCAATAAGTGGATGGAAACTAAACAAAGAATAAAAAAATCTTACCGCAACCGAAGATCTGTGAAATTTGAATCCGCCATTGATCTCGATGTGAACAAACAGCATTGCATAGCCTAAGGAATCACCTTTGTTGCCTAACAGTTGAATGTGTCTGTACCCTTGAAATATATGATATGGTATGATAATGTTACGTAAAAAATAAAAAAATTAAAGAAATTAGCAAGTTTCATGAGACACCTCTGAAAAGAAGCATCTTTATTTTGATAAGCAGCAACTGCAAAGTGTCCCATCACCTTTAATTGTCATCAATTGCAAGTAACACAAAGTTGAAGATAACCCTTATCGAAACACAACTCTAGTTCTAAAATCGTAAATGGTAAATTATGAACACTAGTTCTAATGCAACCTTTGTAATTGTAAAATGATGAGCGGCCTTCTGATTTGAAAGGACATATTGTGATATATATCGAAATTCGCTGTGCATAACAATTACTAGCTATCCATTATCCAACAGCTCTAATAGACAAGCTGTGCACTTTAAGATTCGCGTAAGGTTATTGCGGAGCTTAAGCACTCACGTTTTTGAGACGCGGACGGCAACCGGAAGTGAGCGGTTTTCCCTTTTAACTTCTCTTCACACAACCACATTTAAGTTGCTAAGTATCTTTTTTCCATTAGAGATGATCAGTATTGAAAATCTGGAAGACATCACCGCCCTGGCAAGCGAAATGTTCTCTTCCGGTTGCCGTCCGCGTCTCAAAAACGCGCATGCTTAAGCTTTCTATTGTATGCCCCAAAACGCAAGAAATTATAGAAGCACGTCGGTTTCAACAAGCGTCACGAAGTTCCCCTTGTTCTTCTGCCGAACTTCAACATCACTTGTATCTATAAATGCAAGGTGGAGACGCCCTATAGAGTGTTTTCACTCACGTGATCAGTACCCATGTTTTTCCACCAAAACAAAAGAAACCAAACATGGCCGCCGTGACGTCACGTGAAAACACTGTATTGACTTTTTGTGGTGCCGAACTGAGATGTGAGGAGGCAAATATTGAAATTATTTCCCAGTTGATCTCATTGCAGATCCATGAATAAGGTTGCTTTAAAGGAAACCTCCACTAAAACAAGAATACAACTTCAAAATATTTAACATAATGTTTACAATCACAATTGTTCAAACGTTTTCCAATGGAATCGTTTGTATCCGAAATAAATGAGTTTCAAAAACGCTTGTTTTGGTTTTCAAATAATTGTGACGTGTTATGGTTGCTTTTTTGTATTTGCACAAAGAGCTTTTGTTTGAAAACAATAGGGCAACCATGACACGTCACAATTATTCAAGATGGCGGCGCCCAGGAAATTTGAAAAAAAAACAACCGTTTTTAAAATTTATTTATTTCGGATACAAACGCTCCCATTGGGAAACGTTTGAACAATTTTCATTGTGAGCATTATGTTAACTATTTTAAAGATATATTCCTGTTTTAGTGGAGGTTCCCTTTAACATCAGAAATCACTGAGCCCTTATGAAGGAAAACTAATAACCTGGCCTTATACTTGTGAAGGGAACCGAGAATTGTCCAATAAAATCATCAGCGAGGCCAACGTCTTCGTCGAAAACCGCAAATCTTATCATAACGAGATCTGGCATAAGAAGTAGTTTTTCAAATCTCTCCTCCCACACTGGATTAAAACCTGAAGAGGAGAAATACACAGCCAGGTTACAAGAAATTATATAATAACCAAACCAATGCGCGCGCTCTGATTGGTCAATCAGCTATGTTTTATGGTGCCAGTTAACTCATGGAAAATCGCGCGTCTTCTGAATTATTATATAAAAGCAATAGACCACAGGTTTCTATGGTTTATAGGCTGATAAACCATGCGGGATGTTGGTAGAGCACTCGAAGAATACGTAAATCACTCGCCTGCGGCTCGTGATTTACGAATTCTTCTCGTGTTCTACCAACATCCCGCATGGTTTATCAGCCTATAAACCATAGAAACTTGTGGTCTATTGCTTAAATAGTCAACACTTTTATGTCTGTTGATTCTGATCATGCGGCCGCTATTTTAAAATAATTAGCCGGCTTTTCAAGGGAGCATTGATTTTCTGACTGAAAATTACGCTTTCAACACAAACGCTCAATTTGGTTTATTTCTTGTTCTTGTTTCTCGTACAGACAATTACGATGAAAATGTGACTTGCATCGCCTTGGCTTTGCATATTTCTCAGCTGGGTCAATGATGTAAAACCCAAACTCACTCTACTAGCAATAGCTGAATGTAGCTTGAGCCAATCGAAGCAGTTGCATACTATCAAATACGCCAAACATAAAGACAACAACGCCACCTCAAAATATAACTTTCCACCATCCGTAAAGGCCCGGGCACACGACTTCAACATCGGTTCGATTTTGATCAATGATGTTGAACGATTTTAAACGATGTTGACTGCTGGGATGGACAAACGGTTACAACACATTAGGGCCGTTTATACGAGAGAAAATAAGCCGCGGCTTACGTAAGCCGCGAACACCCTGTATAAATGGTACAAAATCTACGTTCACGGCTTTCTCAAGCCGCGGCTTATCCTGGCCGGGGAGTTTATACTCGTATAAATAATTCCTTTCGCGGCTTACGTAAGCCGCGGCCAGAGTTAGCCGCGGCTTATTTTCTCTCGTATAAACGGCCCTATTATCAACATTTTAAAATTCAACAAAGCTCACGAGAAGTCTTGTATTCAGTCCCAGGCTGTAGCCGTGGTTGTTACTATGGATACGAACATGTTACGTCATTGAGAGAACAATTAGTGCGCACGCGCATACCCAACCATGTTGAAACATGGGGGCAAACCGCTTTAACTTCATTCAACATTCGCCAAAACAAACGAAATGTTGAATGGTTCTTGAAGCAAAGTTGAAACACTTTTAAACATATTCAACATCGATTCAACATGTTTCAACACCAGTGGCGGATCCAGACCTCGAGCTAAGGGGGAGGCCCGGTTTTTTGGAGTGTGTGAACCC
>NC_090878.1:10332810-10347810 GCF_036669935.1 Montipora foliosa | reverse complement strand
TCACAGAAGGTCCAAACAGCTAGCGCAATGAACCAATCCAAATTCGTACCAATAGGTCACGTTCGATATCAAAATTCACACATAACTACGGGTAGGATAGATTTCCAGCCGTTTTGGTAGTCGAGTTAACATCCTCCTCCCAAACGAACGGCTGGTCCGCGTCGTTTGTCCGTGACGTAGCAACCGTCGCAATTGTATTTTGTACTTGGCAGGCAGGCGCCTTTCTGATTGGTGGAGAATACAATTGGCTGGACAGTGATCCAGCCGTGGTGTGCGCGGAGGAACGCGGGCGCACAAAACGGCTGGTCAATCGAGCCTACAGGCTACGGGGCTTTATGGTTAAATTTGAATATTCTTTTGTTTGGAAATCTCCCTTGAGAGTTGTGACACAAAGAAAACCGAATTGAACCGTGAAATTTGACCATAAAGTTTTGTAGCCATGCCCGAATAATGATATATCGAACTTGGCCTATTCCATTTAACTTGCTCAAACCGCGCGGAAAATCGCGAGTGGTTTTTGCGGTTTTCCTTCTCATTGGTTGATAAACTGGCGCGAGATTTTTAAACCAATCACTATGCGCAGCAATTGCAATCTCGTAATTACTTCGACAGTCATTTAAAAACTGCTCTATTGTGTGCTAAGCAATTTATCGACGTCTTTATAGGGTCCCTAGCATAACTGTTAACCAACATACGCAAACTCAATGGCGTCTTGATTAGTTCCTTTTGCGTTTGGACAAGAGACACCGATTATTGGCAAGTTAATGCGTGAAGACCAACCATAAGTTTTGCATCACTACATTTGTTGATTACCCAGTTCAAATCCTCTCGGGAGACGAGGGGTGAAAACCGGTTCTGGGAGACTTCAATGTCCAATAAGGAAAGGAAAGGAACTTTATTTAAGTGTCTAGTCGTTCTAGCGCTGGAGCTAGGGACACTGTAAACTGAAATTAGCAATGAACACAAATCAAATCAAATGTTGGTTTTTGAGGAGAGGCCGGAGAAAACCTCTCGGTGCAGAGTAAAGAACCAACAAACTGAACCCATATATGACGCCGAGTATGCGAATCGAACCCGGGCCACATTGGTGGGAGGCGAGTGCTCTCACCACTGCGCCATCGCTACATCCCAAATGTAGAAAAACATCGTATGCACAACGGTTTCAAGGTTTACACAAACTATGTACCATTGAGAAAGTTATGAAATGTAGAATTAGAAAGTTATCAAATGCCTTGATACTTTATTGTAGACCCGACTGAATGCTATAGAGTGTTGTCACTCACGTGATCAGTAACTTTGTTATAACACCGAAACAAAAGCTGAATTCCCAGAGGATTAGTTGGGGACATCAACAAGGCCACCGTTCCTTTGTTTAGGGACACGAACATGGCCGCCGTGACGTCACGTGAAAACACTTTTCCGTAGGGCCATTCAGATTTTCAGCCTTTTGCCTGCTTCCTTTTTAATTTATTCATCTCGGAATATACAAAAGAAATGCGCCAACGTAATAACGCACGTGCAGCACACTTGTTGAAGAAAAGCGTGCGAAAACGTCATGCACGCGCAGCCTTTATTCTCTCCATTTTAATGACAGTCGCGGTGGCGTTTCTTTGGCCTTTCAACAGTGAAACACTCGCTGCTCCGGAAATAAAATGTTGGCTTTTAAATTAAAGCTACCAATTTATTGAGTTGTCATTAAACGAAACAACCTTCATCCTTTTTTCCTTGGGAGTCGAGATAGTTTTACTTGCATCAACTGGGACTTTGACCCAACTCAAAGTCGTTCAGCCCTTGTCATTTATGCATATCTTTACGATATGTAAGTGAATTGCGTTTAGATGTTATTTAAAACTGCAATCATTTAAGTTAGCTAAGTTTATTGTTACCGCGATATGTTATATTTCCTACTTTAAAAGCTTTCAATTTTAGTTTCTTCGTTTATTCTTTTAACTGTAGTTTAATGTTCTGTATAGGTTGAACTGAACAACAGCCAACTCCACGAAAAATCAAGCATGCTACGATTTTGCGTGGACTGCTAGATTTCTTGTCCGTTCAAGAAAGGGATATGTTTTCCCCGAATGAGTCGATTTTCATGGAGAGATTCAGTAGTTCGAAGGATTCTACGTACTGTAGGAATTAGAATTGCGCATCTGGTTCAAGCGTCAACAAAAGGTATACTTATAATATTTTAAAAGACTCACTGATTTGGGAACAGCTTTGGTTGAACGTTCAACTAAAAGAGATTTCTGATATAAAAACTGTCTGAAAGAAATGTATCTTTCATTCATTGAGTCCTATCACGGGAACAAATGAGTCCCACAAATTGATCTACAACTGTGTGTGACTTTTCGTAAAAACGGGCTTTTGAAAACCGTCTAATCTGAGAAGAGACCCTTTTAAAGGAGGAAGGGCGTAGTTTCTAAAGAAACTGTGGTGCTGCGTCGGTGGGGAAGTAGTAGACAAAAATTTGGTTTTATCAACGGAGTTGATAATGTAAATTGGCCACCGTACAGAGATTCTAAAAGCTGACGTTTCGAGCGTTAGCCCTTCGTCAGAGTGAATCCAATTCGCAAATTCACTCTGACGAAGGGCTAACGCTCGAAACGTCAGCTTTTAGAATCTCTGTACGGTGGCCAATTTACATTATCAACTCCGTTGATAAAACCAAACTTTTAAAGGAGGGTTTGAAAGGACAACGCATTTGCTCATCAATGAAGTGACCCTATCTAAAGAGTGTGAAAGGTCCTGAAAAGGGGTATTAATCCTTTGAAAACGGATCAAATTCAGTAGTAATTTTGAAGACAAGCAAAGAAAACTTCTGATCCTCTCAAGAAAGTTTGGTTGTGTATCACTTTCATCACTGGAGAATACTTCCGTCAAACTTACGTGTCGACCGGTTAAAAAAATGAGAATCTCCACAGCTGCTGGCACTCAAAGACAACGAAGCTCATTGCCATTACACAACAGTCCACGAAGAACAGAGACAATTAATTAATGTTGTCAACGACAACCAACGACAGAACGCGGAGGATAAACGACAGTAAACGAAAACAAACGACGAATGCCACGACACCCACCCAGGATCAACGCCGACTGTCCATGTACTTTCCAGTTACAGAACACCTATCCAGTAACGTCGAGTTGGCTGTTTGCAATCATAGATTTTAATTTAACTTATTTTTATGGGAGTATTTTAAAGTTTATGGTTTAGTTAAAGTTAACTTACGTCCGGATGACCTCTAAGTTTACCAACTCGGACGACTTTTCCAACAGCACGAAAAGATTTCCTCAAAGATTCCTAGCAAGGGTGCGATACAAGAACAAGGGTTTAACAGAGTTTACAAATTATGTTTAGTTTAAGTTTAAATTGAGTGCTTGATTGATTATCTCTGGCATTTAAGAATATTTTTTTCCTAGAGGGTCCATGGGAATTTCGAGGGTTTTTTTTGGTTTATTTCAGTGCTACTTTGACCAAAAAATCATTTTTCTTTTTTAATTTTTCTCTGCCTTTCAAACCTATGTTAACTAAACAGTAAATGGCCCAAATTTTAAGCCTTGACTTAAAAAAGACACCTGTTTATTTTAACTGGAAATTTTTCTATTTGATGGTTCACCAATACTAACTTTAACATCTTGAGAGTGCTTGATCGAGGAGAAAATGACGTCAAAGACTCAATAGGCCATTTTCTAGCTAGCTAGTGAGTTAATGACGTCACTTTTTCATAGATCCAACCCTCTGAGGTCCAATCAGTCAGTTTGGAACGTGAGTAATGGCGGACTGTGAAATCCAAAATTTACACTCAAAGTAAAAAGCCTTTGGATAAAAATCAAAGCTCAACATTTTGCCAATCAAGTGTTAAGCATCACACTTTCAAAATCTCAAAAAAAAACGAAAATGATTTTGATCGTAATAGCACTTTAACTGTCGCGAGTGACTGACTAATGAACGCGCCGTACTTTCCGCCAATCAAGCCGCCACGGCTAAACGTTGCCATGGTGGCCAAGATTTGAGGGACGCGGAGCCCGTAAGAACTGTACTCAAAGCAAATACCTACAGCCGGCAAAAAGGCGACGAAAATTTGCTCTTTCCTTAATTGCCTAGAAACAGAGCGTGATATTCTTTAGCCACAAATGGCGAAATAGTAAGTATCATCATCATTATTAGCGTTGTTGCTGTCATTTTTGAACAATACTGAGATATAAACTGCATGCTTGCATACCCGTTTAGGTTTTTTGTCTTTTCTCTTCATCGGAGGTGTTGACGTTGATGGAGCACTGGCCCTAGCGACTCCTGCTGCGCCCGCGGCATTACTCTCAAGTAAAGCGGAAGCCTTCTCTTGATCAATGTCTGCAGCCTCATCCTCATCTGTGACCACACCTTCGTCATCGTCATTTTCTTCGTCTGTTTTTAATTTCTTTCCCTGTTACAACAGAAACCTAATTACAAACACTGGTGTGATACCAACTTTATTCATTCAATTCAATGAAAGGGAGAGATACCAGAGGTTATCCCTATATACGAGGGTATCCGCCCAGATGTTATTGATTCTAGAGTCGATTTCGAAGAGCGAGGAAAACCGGAATACCAGGAGAAAAACCCTCGGAGTCAGATTGAGATCGACTGAAACTCAGCCCACAGTTCTACCGAACTGTCATTATGACGATGCCTTAATTCAATCTGGCATCACTACCCTTTCCCAGAGAAGGGAGGAAGCTTGCACAAATTTTAACAAGCTTGACTGTCTGTCGTCTCCTGCACTCAAGCCATTAATTCCGTGTGTGTCGATTGACAGGCCATACTGCCTCCGTTCAGGCGAACGTGTTCCAGTGCGCTTTGTCCCTAAGACAAAGCGGTTTGCAGATTTCTGCACCATTAAGTATCAAGATCAGTTGTGCTTTTAATCATATTTATATAATTATCTATTTGACTGTCTTTGTATTGTATGTCTGTTATTGTCACTGACCATCCTTGTAATTCAGCCTTTAGGCTGCGAGAGGGATATCAATAAACTATTATTGCTATACGACCTCGAGGCAAGGGTTGAGCCTGGATCGCAGAGGTGGGAGTCGCGGTTGATAAGCACTAAGCCACCCTGGCTACTGAACCACCACTCGCTACTGACACTTTATAAAGCTGACTTCAAACAGACTGAAATTTAATATCAAATGTAATTTTTGCAATGGATATTTTGGTCTTTAAAAGAAATTAAAGCAACAATACCTTAACCAAAATTCTGTTTTTGAAGAATTCAGGAGACGGAAAAGTCGTAAAACCTGCATCAACAGGAACTTTATATAAAACATCTAAGAATGTCTGAGTTAAGGAACAGTAACTAATGGAATTTAACAGAGGACCTCTTTTTTTCCCGCAAGCGTGAAATCGATCAAAACCTAGAGTAAGCCCAACCACAGCCATTTCTCCGAGGGGAGCTCATGGTAAGACTTCTAGTGTGAACGCGCCAATTGAGAACATCTTTCGTCACGTGTTATCGCCTGAGGCAACCACTCAAACTA
Organism: Montipora foliosa; assembly: GCF_036669935.1. Lineage (NCBI taxonomy): Eukaryota > Metazoa > Cnidaria > Anthozoa > Scleractinia > Acroporidae > Montipora > Montipora foliosa. The sequence continues at coordinate 10,342,296 of NC_090878.1, read as the reverse complement.
AAGGACACTTGTCATTTGCTCCGAAATATGGGATACTGGTTTGGTTTATTTCTTGATTAACTGAAGAAACTGGGCCACACTCTTTAAATTATAAATTAAACCAAGCAGGTCATTGAGCTAAGGTGACCTTTTAATTTCCCAATTAGCGCTAATCCTCGGTTAACTGTGGCTCTCACTGCGTCCTTTCGCCGGGTCTGTCCGTTTTTCATTCATTTCACTCGTGCCATTCCATTAATTTGACTTTTTTTCGTTCGTGCATGCATGCGTTCGTGCGACCGTGTGTTCATTCGTTCGTTCGTTCGTTCGTTCGAGAGTGCGTGCGTGCGTGCGTGCGTGCGTGCGTTCGTACGCTCGTGTGTTTCCCTCGTGCTCGTGCGTTTGAGGAATTGTTCCCTCATTTAAATATCAAGTAAATTTCATGAAGGATACCGCCTAAAATGCTCTCAAGATATTCCGCCATTTTCTTTTGATTCTCAATGTTGCAATGGTTTTCTAGCGAGAGTATTACTGGGTATCTGGAAAAAAGAAAAGCAAAACTATAGCTTGAATGTCACCGCCGCCAAGTCTGGCCCCAGTTGTTCAAAATGTGGATAACGCTATCAACCGGATAGCTACGACTTATCCACTGGATGCTGATTTAGCCGGCGGATAGCGCTATCCACCATTTGAACAAACGAGGCCTGGTCCTCACGACTGACAACACATCTCCAGGAACCAATGACGAGGAATCTCGCTATGCACTGTATCCTTGAGTCAACCTTTGCGCGTATCTTTCTATTTTTAGAACGAACCCTTGAGCAGGAGTCTCGCATTTACATAAATTTGCATACATTGTTTTTACTAATTTTGTCTTCGTTTGACAATAACTTTATTATGATTGGCCATTTCGAAACAGTGCGTGCGGAGCCGAACAACTTGTGGCGTTCTTAAAATAAAAAAATATGCGCGAAGGTTGACTCTTAAGGATTGTATAGACCTTATTCATAAATGGCTGTCACATTTATAATTCTTATGTCCAAGTGCAAATTAGCCTACCAAGCCTCATTTTACAGAAAGAATTCTTTTCAATTCACTGTATGGTATCGAGGCTTGGTAGGCTAATTTGCACTTGGACAAAAGAAGTATAAATTGACCGCCATTTATGAATAAGGTCTATGGGAGAGGCAAATGAGCTCCAACTCAGGGGCTACTGACATCTCTCAATGGCCCTTTTTTATATCACCAACACAGCGGAAATGACGTCACAAGGTTACCGTGTTCTGTGTCTCTACAGAGTTTTTGGTCACATGGTTGCTAGTCAAGGGTAGACTTATTAACTTGGAATTCAATGCAGTTTTCCGACGAAAGCTTGAACCTCTGCAATACCGGTGCAATACCGGTGCAGTGCTCTGCCAATAGACCATGTTCCAGTTCTGTGCTCAGTTACCAGGCCTCTGAATAAAAGCGAGGCTGGAGTTGACCTTGTTTTAATACAAACCTCATTGTATTGTATGTAAATCATGTTGTTGTAATGTTAACGAGTTTCTATTAACAGAAGAAAAGCAGTGCGGTTTGTATTAAAACAAAGTCTTTTATTCAAAGGCCTGGTACCTGAGTACAGAACTGTAAAATGGTCCATTGCGCTTTCTTGCAACTGGGAGCTGGTCAAGTCGGGAGTTCGTTTTAAAACCGGAGAGGATTTGAAATTGAAGGGAATACATGTAAAAGCCACATATTTGAACAGCGGAAAGAATCATGTTAAAAGAGTACATCATCGCAGTGAATTTCTTAGGCTTTCCTTTCCTTGATATTTAAAGGGACAATGTCACGCTATTTTAGTCAAACTTCAAAACACTAAAAGGCGTCTTCGCATCAATAACCATTGAAGTTCACTGAAACTATTCTTTGTCGTTTGCGGCCAAGGATGGACGAAGAGGATGGAAATGGATTGAAACTGGCCGATGTCTTCCGAAAGTCACCAAAAATTAAATGCAAATAGCTGACTTTGTGTCATAAATATCTTCTCAATGGATCGTCAGGAATGTTGTACGAGTGAGCTAAAGTACTAATTTCAATTTCTACGTTAGTTTTGACCAAAAAACAGCACTGAAATTTAGTGCGACAGTGCTCCTTTAAGTTACTTTCATAACTGTGATGACCTAAGGTCTTCGATTCTTCCCGCATTTCAAAGAACACCAAGTTGTCCCATAAACACAAACTTGACTTACTCTGACACCTCAAAGGCATGCTTCTTAACGGCTTCTATGACATCTTTAAAGAAGATTTTCGAGGTCAGCGTGTGTCCATGGTACACCACTGGTTCCCCGTTACCTCCATCCCAACAATCCAGTTCTACGCAGCGGCAGCCTTTCCTCAGAGCATTGATGTAGGCGTCGACACTGGAAGGCCCACTCCACTGGTCTTGAAGGAGGTAGGTGTTATGTGATGAGGCGATGAAATAATCCGTGAATGGATGAGTCATATCTTGGAAAATCTCATCATGAGCGGGGTTGAATATATCTCCCTCGGGCGACTTCAGATAGTTTGTAAGACCTGCAATGGACAAAATAGTTTCAAAATTCACGGCGAACATGCTTGAAACGGAAGACTTTCAGATGTAGAATTCGTCGTGCGAACATTTTGATTACATTTAGATGCGGTTAGAAAAAAAAAAACAAGTATGCACTTTTTAATGCCTTCTAGAAAACAGAAGGATACGAAACTGAGTACAATCATATTTAAAGCTGGATTGCTCCAGTTAGAAAGAAGGTTCAGTACATTATAGGCCATTTCCGAGTGCATGTTTGCCTCCTCTTCAAAGCGAGTCTATGTGCGAAGTGTTTGTGATGGTAATTAGTTCTACTTTACATATGAAAGAAAACTAATTTTCATAAGAAAAACTTCGCTTTAAGACTCGCTTTGAAAAAGAGGCAGACATGAACTGGAACAGGCTCTTCGAGTCACGTTGCTTAAGCCGCGGCTACACGAGCGATTTTTTACTCGCGCTGGTGATGCGATTTTTTCAAACTTTGTCGCGTCGCCAGCGCGAGCTGAAAATCACACGTGTAGCCACCCTTGAACTGACGACACGACAGGCGAAAAAATCACGAGAAAAAAGTCGCCAGAGTTGAAACATTCGCAACAAAATCGCAGAGATAGTTGCCCGTGTAGCCACCCTGCAACTTTTTCCGTGCGCTTGCGACGCGACTAAAGAGTATTGAGCAAATGAATTTAAAGAAGGAATGTCTGTTTATAGTGCCCAGGTCTCTTGAAGTAGACGATTCGCGTGGCCTTCAATTTGTCGCCAAAATTTGTCGCAAGTGTAGCCACCCTGGCGCGCAGGCGACGCGACAAAATTTGAAAAAAATCGCATCACCGGCGCGAGACAAAAATCGTTCGTGTAGCCGCGGCTTTACTGTATGTAGGCGTCACAAAGTGACCCTCTAGTCATGACCTTAACCAGGTTCTTCGGTTTGGAGACACTTTGAGACACCACGGGACATCCACGGGACACCGAAGGAGGGTGACCCTTTGCAGCCTCTCCTCTGGTTCTAGGCTGTGAGATAGTATCCCAGTAGGCATTACAAAGAAGTCACTTCATTCTTTTAAAACGGCCATACACAAATATTTCTGGCACAATTATATTACTGAAACACGAATGTTAAATAATTTTAGGGTTTTTAATAGTGATCTTTATAATCCTTTTGTGTACAGTTAATCTTATTTTTATTCCAATTCGCTTTTTTCACCAATCCCATAATACAGTTCATTTTGGGTGGTTATTTGCATTAAAACAATCGAGATCCAGTTCACTGAAGCATCATGCAGTTCCAAGACCAAGAGTAATAGGCCTTTTGCAACTAACGATCACATGGTACAAAATCCGCCATGCTGGAGGCATGTCAAGTCAAGCTTAACTGGTTCAGGTCTCTTTGTTTTAATGTCCCAGTGGGGGAATAATAATAATGAGCTTATGATTATGATTATTATTATTATGCAAAGTACGATGAAGCCCATTATGCATCTGTAGAAGATATGCATGGTTAAAAAGGACGAAAAACATTTTTTTTTTAATGCAAACGGAGTGGTTACGAACCGTCAATTCCCAGTTCTCCCTTTCTCTTTCGAGATTCAGTTGGTTCATACGTCTTGATCATTTCCTCACAGTACTCCTTGCTGGCATCACACATCTTTAAGTAAGCAATACAAAAGTAGCATTACAGTAACCGAAAAACGGAAGTGAGCTGTTTTTCTTTTTCATTTTTCTTGACACTACCACATTTTTAGAGTGTTTTCATATGACGTCACGGCAGCCATGTTGGTGTCCCTAAACAATAGAACGGCGGCCATGTTGGTGTACCCAACTAATCCCCTGGGATTCGGGATTCGGTGATTCGGTGGGAAAAAAAGGTTACTGATCACGTGAGTGAAAACACTCTATATTGCTAAGTATGTTTCAGTACTAGAGACAGTGTGGAGGTGTGGAGGAGGCAGTGTGGCCCAGTGGTTAGGGCGCTTGCCTTGAGATCCGGAGATCCCGGGTTCAAGACCCGCTCTGACCACTCGTTGAATTTGTTCCTGGTAGTCCCTGGTGCAACTTCCTAGCTGCACTTGTAAGTAGCCAACTGGTTTGCCTCCGGCCAGTTGGGATTCTTAATAGTTGTTGTACAGTTGTTGTTGTTTTATTCCGTCGTTTCGTTGTGTTTCATTGGCTCTGAAAAGCCCCTATGGGGAGCGGTCAATTAAGTATGTACAGAAACCCATAAGGGTTGAAACGTGTAACGGCCCCTTGTGTGCTGGGAAACAAGCTTCTGAATATTCAATTTGCTAAGTACCATATTTGGAAAAACAAAAGTGAGGGGTTTCCAAATATGGTACTTAGCACTGAAACATTCAACCAATCAGTTGGCACTGAATATTCGGAAGCTGTGAACGCGCGTTACACGTTTCAACCCTTATGGGTTTCTGGTATGTACTGTATGCATTGATTCATTAGTTAAAAAATCTGGGAGAGACTATTGTCCTGGAACTTTCGGTATCCGTCCGTGCATAGTTAATACGGAGTTTAAGATTTACGACGCGACGGTAACGAAAACGTCATTTAAATTCGAAATTCAGGTTTATTAATCTTTTTCGTCATTATGTAGGTTTGTCTAACTTCTAAAAACTAGCGCAACTTTCCAGGAGCTGAATTTGGAGATGCGGTGTTGAAGCTACGACAGAAAAATTCAAATTCGCTGCCTTGTGTTTACGTTCTTCGTAAAACTTGAGAATTGGTCATTTCACGTCGCAGATTTGCCGAAAACGTGAAAAGAATGTACGAAAATGAAAACTGCACGTGCAGAGCGTGCAAAGCTATTGTTTTTGCTCATTAAATATGCAAACTTGTGATTGTTTCGTTGCCGTCGCGTCGTAGATCTTAAACTCCCTATTAATAGGGAGCTTAAACGGACACGGTCACGGTCTGCGCATGCTCGTGTAGCTGATCGAAACTTGAAAAAGTCAGCCTGACTTTTTCAAGTTACTAGCAATCACAAATTCAAAATGGCGTCTAGCGGAGGATCCGGACATGGTGGTAAACGCATCAACTCAGGGCGGAAACGAAAGGTCGAAGACAGAGGGAAATTTAGATAAAGATAGCATTTGCTTTAGATAAACTTGATTTAATGCAAAATATATGCAGAATTCTTCAACTTACCGATATCTCCATAATGGCGGTCGAGCGTGACAAGTCTCGGAGAGAGTGAATGCTACTGCGCATGTCAACCTGTGACAGTGTCCCTTTAAGCAACGACAACGGCGATGGCAACGAGAACGTCATCTCAAAATATAAATTCGCGTTATTGTAATCAATTCCTGACTATTTCAACCTTTTTAATGTAATAAGGGTGTGGTAGTTTGGGGGAGAAAATAAAAAATTATCATAGAGTGCTGAAGTTTTTCATAAAACCTCAAATTTGGCTATTTCACGTTGTTGTTTTGCAGACGAAAGCAAAGAAACGGACAAAAGTGAAAAACGCACGTGCAGGGCGTGCAAAGCTATTGATTTTGCCCACTGAATATGCAAATTTGTGACGTTCTCGTTGCCGTCGCCGTTGTCGTTGCTAAAGCTTTCTAATAGCGACCTTCAGATTGGAGTACGAGGTCAACTATGAGTACGAGTTATCAGTTCTGAGCACGCACATTTCGAACACTTTCGTTCTTCAACGGTAATGCGCGTGCCCAGTACAGAACGCTCGTATTTGTAGTCGTTCTCGTACTCCAATCTGAAGGTCGCTAATATAGGAGGTTTTTCACGCGACGTCATCGCCGCCATCTTGGTGGACGAAAACAAAAGATCCCTCCTTGGCTTCTTTTGTTCGTCCACCAGAAGTCGTACATTTCTCTATTGTTATTGGTGTCTCTACACGGGTTGGTTGAAAACGTCCTATATGGAGTTGGTTATGAAACTCGACAAGTTTCTTTGGTTTCATTTTTTTTTTCGTGCAAATGCATACCGACTGACTAACTGGCTGACCGACTGACCAAGTATCTGACTGACTGGCTGACAGATTGACTGAACATCGGACTCATTGACTGACTCAGACTGACTGACAGACAGACAGACAGACTGATTGACTGGCTGATAGACTGACTGGCTGAGTGACTGAATGACTCATTTGTTGATTTACTGATTGACTGTTTCTCTAACTGACAGATTGACTGACTGATTTTAGTGACTGGTAGACTGACTGACTGATAGACTGACTGACGGACAGACAGACTGACTGGCTGGCTGACTGACTGACTGGCTGACTCACTGAATGAACGACCGAACAGCTCAGTGAAAAAACAACCAAATGGCTGAATGACATATCGTTAAAGTGTACAGACTGAACAGATGACGAGTGAAGCGAGGAACATTTTGATCGAACAGACAAACAAGCCTCAATCTTGGACAATACTCGTAAGGAAAATGTGATGCACTAATTTGTCTGTGTGATAATGATTAAATTCCTCCTACTTTCCCCCTCCCCCTACGTTAATATTGGTTAAGAAATAGCCAAAGGCTCGCTATAGGGGAAAGGGGGGAGGGGGTGGGGGTGGGGGAAGAGGAGCAGTATACTTTGTGAGTGCATGTCAAATGATGTTTAAGCTGAAATGTTTTCCAAGAGTTTTGTCCAAGACTGCTGCTCCTCGTCTTACAACTCACCCCTTGCTCGGTAATCAAAAACAACCGAAAATCGTTAACTGTCATATGCGCGCCATTTGACGAAAACCTCTTCATGAGGTTTACAATTTCCTTTCTGGTGGAAATGGACTTAAAGAAGTTAGCAAACTCATTCTTGTTGAGAACTGCATCTCCATCCGTGTTGACTTCCTGGAAAAAAAGAGAGAAAACAAAAACCGTTTCCTTCTCGAAGAGACCTTCGTTACCTATACTTATATATTAAATACATACACTATAACTTTGGTCATTAAAACATTAACGGTTAGCCTGCAAAGCAGGCGTTCTTTCATTATTGCTCGTTTGAATTGGTTTTCGATGAACGTTCGTTGAAAGGCCGCCATATTGGAAGCGCAGGAAAGAGAGATTGGGACCAGTGGCAGTGCACCAGTCCACCAACTACTTCCCACTCCTCTCCTCCACTCCACTCTATTTTTTCAAACCCATCGTCCTCTCCCCTGAAACCATTTTTTTTTTTGCTCGCCAAGATGGCGCCTTAGACTCCAAGGAATATTCATCACTTCTTACTGAAATACGTCTGCTCTGCAGGCTAATTAACCGTGTGCAGCTGAATTTTTTCAAACCTCGTTTCCAAATAACTTACTGTTGATGCTTGACACTTCAGAAAGAATAAACATAAGTCGTATTTATATCCTTATTCGCAACGTTGAATGGCTTCTAGCCAGTAAAACAAGCGCCGAAAGCAAAGAGAGTGTGAATGCACCATTGACTCTCACATTGCTGCCGGCTGCTGTTTTCACACGAAAACAATTGTGAAACAACCGTTTGTGAATCTCGGGTTTTAGTATACGCATGTTTGTAGTGTAAGGTAAAGTCAGCTTACAGGCCTAGTGGCCCATCAGGCCGGAGCTTATCCCCGGTTTCTGTAGCATGAAGCGACTAGGAGTATTTCTACTTCCCCCTGGATGATGCTAGTCCATCGCAGGGTTACCAATAGCACTTCGCTGGTACCCAATAATATACACCTGGGTGGAGAGAGGCACCGTGAGAGTAAAGTGTCTTGCCCAAGAAAACAACACAATGTCCCCGACCAGGTCCCGAACCCGGACCACTCGATCCGAAGTCGATCACTATAACCATGAGGCCACCGCGCCTCCCTGTTTATAGTGTAGTCAGGCCTGAAGGGTAGTTTTCACTAGAGGGGCAAACACAAGCGACTTTCGATTATTTGTTCTATTTTTCAGGACAAAAGCCTCTGATTAACTACCAGTTCATAACCCTGCGCGCGTCGCTTTTGCACATGGTCGAGTCGCTAGTGAAAGCTACTCCTTTGTGATTAATTAACACTTTTCTCTTTGAAAGGGAGAAATGGTCCAATTTAAGCAATGGTCCGCTCTTATAGACACCCGAAAAATTTAGGTGGCTTACCTCGTTCCCAGGATCCCCTTGTCGTTGAAAAGAGAGACCCTGGGAACGAGGTTGCGGGATTCGAACCCATGATGCCGATGCAATGCTCTACTAACTGAGGAAGCGTTTACTCGAACGCGGTTCCACATCGACATGGTTTCATGACTTCGAAACCGCGTCAAAATCGATGCGGTTTGGAAGTGTTCACACGGAGCCGTTTTCGCCAGAAAATCCAAGTCGTGATGGTATAAGCGAGCGCTGCACTACGTGCTAAATTCAGTATTTTGAATTCAACAGTGCAAATAACCCATTTCCGAGTTCTGGCCTGCCTCATCTTCAAAGCGAGTCTAAGTGCGAAGTTTTTGTTATGAAAATTACTTTTCATTCATATGTAAAGTAGAACTAATTACCATTACAAAAACTTAGCACTTAGACTCGCTTTGAAGAGGAGGCAGACTTGAACTCGGAAATGGCCTTTTTCGCGCCAAAATAGTAATCGTATTCAAATCGATGCGGTTTCAGTGTTTACACGACATATGAAACTGCATCGTTTTGAAAACGCTCCACTGTTGGCACCGGTTTCAAATCGACACGATTTCGATAACAGTCTCGATCGATGTCGTGTAAACAGAAGGTGTAACCGCATCGAAATCGATGCGGTTTCATTTGTAACCGCGTTCGTGTAAACGCTGCCTGAGCTGTGAAGTCACCCAGTTCATGTGTTCCCTTCGAAGGAAATCGCAAGCCTCACCACCTTCCTCACCTTAAATTTCTTCTTCACCTGTGCGGGACTCATCTTGACGTTTAAACCTTCCAATAATCTTTGAATTTCTTTGAGTCCTAATGAGCCGTCTTTGTTCTTGTCAAATTTTTCAAAGGCGTCTTCAAGCCACATGGAAATGAGTCAAAGAAGAGGTCACGATTGAAAGTAT
>NC_090878.1:10315310-10325310 GCF_036669935.1 Montipora foliosa | reverse complement strand
ACTAGTCCCAGTCCTCTGCCGTGATGGTTTCAGTGAAAAACAGGTAAAAACCCCCAGGAAACGAAAGGAAGAGGCGGTTTTTTAAACGGATGGGAGCCGTCCCATCTCTTTTCGTAAACTGAAGCGTGGAATTTCTATTTGGACAAAAAATGGAATTGATATTTTGGAAAGTGTGTCAAAGAAGGACCTTATGACGTCATAATGTTTTGTGAAATAATTTCTTTTAAAATCCGTGCTACAGATTTTGTGTTAGAATGTTCTCATACTGTTGCATTAAAAAAATGAGAACAACATAGTTAACTCGCTGAGGTTTTAGGCATTTTCTGTTTTGGTTACGTGATTTACCAAATATGGTCGTGAGTCGAATCATACAAAGGTATGTTAGATAGAACATATTTGGCAAAAAAAGATTTCTGTAGAGTAAGAAGAGTAAGCCGCGGCTTATTTTCTCTCGTATAAACGACCCTATTGTTTCATGGGTAAGCCTCTAACGGCGACAGCAACGAGAACGTCAACTCAAAATATAAATTCGCGTTATTGTAATCACTTGGTGACTATTTCAGCCTTTTTAATATGGCAAGGGTGAGGTAGTTCCTCAATAGGGAGCTTAAGCACGCGCGTTTTTAAGACGCGGACGCCAACCGGAAGAGAACATTTCAAGTTCCAGGACAATGGTGTCTCCCAGATTTTTATACTAATCATCTCTAATGGAGAAAAGATACTTAGCAATATAAATGTGGTTGAATGAAGACAAGTTAAAAGGGATAACGGCTCACTTCCGGTTGCCGTCCGCGTCTCAAAAACGCGCGTGCTTAAGCTCCCTAAAAATGACACTGGTAAGACACTGGTCGGGGCGGCGCTTAATTAAGGGGAGAAATGAAAATTTATCCTCAAGTGCTGAAGCTCTTCATAAAACTTCAAACTTGGCAGTGTCACGTTGCTGTTTTGCAGACGACGGCAAAGAAATGGACAAAAATGAAAAACACACGTGAAAGGCGCTCGAAGCTAGTGTTGTTGCCCACTAAATATGCAAATTTGTGACGTTCTCGTTGCCTTTGCCGTTGCTTAAGAAACGACGACGCTTACGGCAACGACAATGCCAAAAAGCAGTAATATTATTGGTTAAAAGAACCAAGATGATCGTGGTGCACGTGCAGCACGCATTTTTGAACAATTCTTTCCCGCACCTCGTAAAAACTACTGCGTAAAACGACCAAATTTAAGGTTTTGACGACAAAGTGGACAAACTACGGTGAATCCTTCAGTCTCACTCTTTACTTCAAATCCCTCCGTACCAATCTAGTTTTAGGACACTTTGCTCATATTGAGTAATATAAACAAGATGGAATAATCATGAAATACGTAGCGCGGGAAAACGTGCACGCGCGAGCCACGATTCGTTTTGGTTTCACTTCTGATTGGTTGAAAAAATGGCGCGCGAACTTTGAACCAATCATTGAGTGAAGTAGAGCGCTTTTCAATTGAGTGTCGAAAGTAATTGGGGAATTGCTTTGGTTTTGCATTACTTCACTCGGTGATTGGTTGAAAGTTCTTGCGCCACTTTTTCAACCAATCAGGAGTGAAAACAAAACCAATCGTGGCTCGCGCGTGCACATTTTCCCGCGCTTTGTGTCGGCTACGTGTAATTACTTCGAGTTTTGATTGGTTTACTGGATTGTCTCCCTCCTTTTTGATTGGCCAAAGTAATTACTTTGGTTTTGGTTTTACGGCACTCGATTGAAACTCGCTCTAATGCAAAACCAAAGCAATTCGCTAATTACTTTCGACACTCAATTGAAAACCGCTCTCTGTTCCCTATTGGTATTGCAGTAAATGTGTAAGTAATGTCAATACCGTAAGCACCGTTAAGTGTTGTAAATAACGTGTGGTGCTTGAAAATATTAAGAACAGAGGGCTTAGCTCTAATTTCAGCCACCATCAAACTAATAATTCATCAGGAAACACCATCATAATTTTTCCCCTTGGAACACTTATAATTGCGAGCTTTTGCGGCATTAGTTCGAAGATACAGACGGGTGTTTGGTGATGAAACGTAATCAATACAGCGTACTCCGCTATTCCGTTCATTCGCAATTAGTTTTGACACTTGGGAAATTTATCTGGTAATACAGATTAGTGTAGGGACTACGATGTCATATTACGTAAGAGCGGACAACAAACGATTTCTCCCTGGTATTTTGCCATTCGGCAAAAGTCCTTTGAGGAACACTGAATGATGGCCAATTATCGCCGGAATGAAAAAATAGGAGAAACTAAGAAAACATACAGTACACCTGCAAAGATTGTTTTGAAAGATTTGTTCAGTAATCTTTCTTTTTATAATCAAAGCATCGAGATATTTGATCAAATACACGAGTTCACGCTCTTGAGTGCAAGATGGAGCGAAATTTAAAAGTTTGTGTGGAAGTTCAAAGCGATGAAAAGAGTTCATGATATGCAATTTTGAGTTTTTTTTATCTTCCAAAACAAAAAAAGGGCGCTCAAAGGTGCGGCAGAATAAAGTTGGAGAGAATGGCTATTGTAGAAATTATTTTTATTAAACAAGGTTTCTGCCATACATTTCCTGTAATTCCAAAGGCACAAAATTACAGAGAATGTATGGAGACAAAAAAGCAATATTTATGGGAATTCCAAAGAATAGATACCAAGTAGTACTTCATTTCATCTCAGTTGTGAACTTCAACTTATTTGTTTGTTTTATGAAGGCGAAAGTCTCCAAAAGTAGGGTCGTGTACAGTATATTTTGCTTTGAATTTCCATACTTTAAATTTCCCGCCGTGTTGTCCTGATTACCCATGATGCACTAAAGGGTGTGAACTGGTCTATTATTGGTTGGTCCAAAACGTTTCTCCGGAAATGGATTCTACAACTGGGATTAAACACATCAATGCAATGCGAAATTCCTTCTGTTTTCTTTTTTTTTTCTTCTTGATAACGGATTCTTGCATTTACACGAAATTTCAGATTTATACATCTTCTTATCAATGAAACAAAGTTAGTAAAATATTTCGACTCTTTCTATAGACCTTATTCATAAATGGCGGTCACATTTATAATTCTTTTGTCCATGTGCAAATTAGCCTACCAAGCCTCATTTTAGAGCAAGAATTCTTTTCAATTCACTGTAGGGTATCGAGGCTTGGTAGGCTAATTTGCACTTCGACAAAAGAATTATAAATTGACCGCCATTTATGAATAAGGTCCATACCCTGCGACCAGAGTCTCTTTCGATCTTCCTAGATAGGTCGGGAAGAGAAAAGAAGACTCTGTCAGCCGCCAAAGAAATGGATGAGCAAGTCCAGTTTCGACTTGTCAAACCTGTTTTTTCACTTTGTGCACATGATCAATCGCCACGAATCATCAATAATTTTTTTCATTTACAACAGTGTGGCAAATTTTAACTGTCTAATTTCCCATGAGTATTTCCTCCGAATGTTTATGTATTTTGCCAGAATTGAGAAACCTATTAATTTTTTTAAATAAAAATTGAAATGGCAATGTAAAAACTTGAACTAGCTTGAGTTTCCAAGGAAGTGATTTCTTGGTTGTCGTGTGTTTGGCAGAGCTGCTCGAAAATATCTGTTTGTTTTGCTTGTGTGGTTTTGCGGTTACTAGTCACGCGTGACTGACTCCCGAATACGTTTGAATTTTTAACGCAAGCTCAATACGAAATATCGAGGCGGCTGGCAGAGTCTTCTTTCCGCTTCCCGACTTATCTAGGAAGATCGAAAGAGACTCTACTTCCAGGGTATCCTTTCTAGAGCAACAAATTGTAAAATACTGTACGTCGCAAATTGTGAAATATTGACAAATCGTAGCGTGCTTACTAACTGAGAGCTACATTTATCCTGGCGTGAATTGTTAATTATTAAACTTATTTCGTTCAAGTTAAAAAATTCCAACGGCCATTAAACAATTTCGTGAAATCTACGCGAAATTTATTATTTTCCAGGCAAAACAATGCGCACTTTGACTTAATCTACGATTCCCAGATCTTTATGTATCCAAGTCCGTAATAATAATAATAATAATAATAATAATAATAATTATAATAATAATAATAATAATAATAATAATTATAATAATAATAATAATAATAATAATTATAACAATAACAATAATAATAATTTATATTGCGCAGGTTACATGAATATAAATGATCACCTGCGCATTACAATGATTAAAAACTAAGAAATATAATAAGGCAAAATGAGCTAAAAACCTACAATAAAAACTAGATAAATAAAAACTAAAAACTATGTAAATATATAGCTAGAAAGTTAAAATTAACTTGCCTAGAAACCTTGTATTTCACGAGCCACGCGAATTATATTTTGTCACGCGAACTTTGTCACGAGTTGCGTGACAAAATTAGCTACCTTCGGAAGGAAACTTTTTGAAGCAGCCCGTTCAGCAATTGTGTTAAAAGGGCTGAAATCTCGTTACATCTTAAAATAAGCCCAATATCGCTGATAATGTTGCAACCGGATTCAGATCTCCAGGAGAAGAAAATCGAGTTAACGTGACAAGTAATGTTAAACTCTCTCATCTTCTTTTTTTAGGTAACAAGTATCAACATTGATATCGTCTTCGAAGGTAAAAACTTAAGAGGTACCATCGACTTCCCGAAGAAAAAATCAAGTATCCTTCCACGTCAGATAATTAGAATATGTAGTTTCGCTAGCAAATAAAAAATGTGTCAATCAGTGAAGTTCTTAAAGTAGTTCAAGAACTATTGAAGTGTCCCTTAATGAGAGACCTACAAAACAACTCGCTGTTTTAAACAGCGAGTTGTTAAAAGAAAAAATCTTATAGATATACAATAAACGCTAGATGAAAAAAATAACGAGATGAAGTTTACAAGCCAAGAGTAAATTCAATACGGTACTTGTAACTGTATCTTTCATCCGGTTTACATGAAATTAAAGGTAGAAAGCACATCGCAGCTGCGAAAGAAGCATGAAAAATCCTGGTTGAACGGAATTCGAATCCACGAGCGTGCGATTCCGACGTCTACCAAACGAGTTGTCTAGCAAGCTTGGGACGTACTGCGAGTTTTAGTAATGTTGTACATGTATTTATCCCCAGTTCAAGCGAAATATTTTCATGTCCACTCTAGTTTCATAAATTCTAATATCATTTAATTCGTCCATTTACGTTGACAACACACATTTCCTTTGATACACACACACAAGGAGCTGAATATTTAAATCAGGGGAAATCTTTCAATGTCCTCCGGTTGACCAACGGGAGTACCATTGCTTTGCTTGAGAAGAATTCATCAATCGAGTCGAAGTCTCGTTCAATGCATGATTATAATTCGCTTGAGTCATATTTGAGACAAGCTGTCGACCATCTCCCACCCAATTCGATTACAAACTTACCTGAAGTGAGGGAATTGTCATTCTCATCATCCATACTTCAACGCAAAGATTTGGTGAACTGTACGATAGCTATTTCGTCAACGAAAGAAAATACAGAACAATTAGCATGACAAATGAAGGTCAACAAAATATCATTAGAATGTTTATACGCTCTGGTAGTTTTCCCAGCACCTGAGTTATTCAAAGAACCAGTAAAATATTGATTTCAAAAGACACGAAGTGTTAAAACTGCCATAACAATTTCGGTAAAAAAGGATTGAAGAATTGCAGATGCTTGAGCGTACGATGCATGTGCATCGTACGTGACTGGATGAACGTCAAAATCGCTCAATTATTAAATGGTCACACTCGACTTGTTTTACAACACAAGGAAGGATTACGTTTTCGCAAACGTTGGCCGTGGCCATTACACTGTAATCACATAAGTTTGGTTTACAACACGCTGTTTTTCGTAGTAAAACACAAATTTAACCAAAACATTAATGGCTGCCTGCAACCATCGACTCAAAAGATATCGGCTTGCATCCGCGGTTACCGTTAACTCATGTCAGTTGTTCTGAAACATTTTATTGACTGCAGAGAGGAAGAACAACAGTGCTTCCTACGCAATCTTGTCTCCGCAGGGAAGTTTAAATTGCGAAACCGTTTCCGTCAGTACTGTGCAAAAACTGCATTTCTCTTGAATGGACCGTCAAAAATTCAAGTCCAGCGTTTTTAGCGTGGCCTAAATGAGATATGTGGGGTTTGAAACCACAATAGTTTTGGTCATGCTCAAATTTCGAAAGATATACTTCAGTAAATTGTTCCTGAGGCTAAACTGAGAGACATTTTTTTCGTCGATTCTCGCGCAACAAACTGCGCGTTTCCGGCACGTTTCCGGCGAGGTAAATATGAAACAGGGCCTAGTTTTCATCTGTCGGGAAAATCCGAGACGATCGGGGATTTCGCAGTTTCCCGACCATCCCAGAGTTTGCCGACTAATGAAAATCATAAATCGTAGACATCCCCGATAATCTGGGATGGTCGGGGACGAACTCGAATCGGGAAGATAGAAAGCGATTCTATTTTCCCGACGTGTCCCAGATTTTTGCGTTCGTCGGCGATCATTCCCCACATATGAAAACTCAAATTTGTACTTTCAGGGACGTCGGCGATGGATTTTAGCTCGTTACCAATCCTCTAAATAACATGTTTCAATTTTTGGCGCACTTTCCATTTTCCGCCAAAGTCACTATCGGGAGAATCTAGGACAAGCATCTGGCGATTTTGCGATATGTCGGCAAAATCTGGGACGGTCCGGAAACTGCGAAATCCCCGATGGTCTGGGATTTTGCCGACTTATGAAAACTAGGCTTAACAGGTACGCGAGCTAGCCAATCACAAGTTCTTGCGCAAGGCTTACCCTTGCATTGCGATTTCTTGCATTGAGCGTGGCATTGCTTTTAGTTTGGAGAATAGATAGAGGCATTGTGTTGTTGTTTTATTCGGTTTGCCAGAATGGCAAACCAGTCGGAAAATGGGTGGCAAAGTCTTTCCTGACACTCCACTGCTAATTGGTGTCTTTGTGGGTAGAGAGATCTAGGCGTATTTTTTATAGGTTTCAGGGGTAGTGGAAATGTGTAGATTTCCCAGGTGGACACAGTGGAATATTTAATTACCCTGCAATGGCGTCGAAGCCATTGGAACGCAAATGGCGTTTTGGTGGATCTTTAAATAAAATGTACCCTTATGGAGCTGAAGAATGGTCAATTGGATAAACAAGAAAGGCGGTGAAAAATAAATAAAGCGACGAGTAATGGACTTCGACAACAATCTTTCGCCCGTCGAGCAGTAATCAAAGTGAGCTATATTTCTAATGTTTTACCAACTGTGATGTTAAGTACAACACTGAAACCAAATGAAAAAATTCTCTGGTAACTTATGGGTTTAACAAAGACAGTGGATCTGTGATCTCTGTTGTCTGTCTATTTGTATTTATTTGTACTTAACTCTGCACAGTCTTCAGGTAAAAAAATAATTGGAAAGGTGACAGCCAAGAATTATTTGAAAGAAAGCTTGTCGTCTATTTTGTGCGTCATTATTCAAGGAAAAGGTTCTTCAGGAAAGGGTTTGATCCTGAAATTTATTTCATTTGCGTATGGTAATTTGACACGATTGGGTTTCTTGCATGTCATCACGCACGCAATGAAATAGAAAGGGTTTCTTCGCTCTAATAGCAAATATGTTGTTTGTTTCAATACATGTTTCGCTGGAAAAGGTAGCCTTTATGAATTCATCTTGTTGTGTAATATTCGAGCTTACCAAAATTTGCTTACGTGCGTTGAAATGTGATACGCGAGGAGACAGGAGTTTTTTCTCTCTGTTTACAAGGTGGAAGGGTAACCCTAGTGCTAGGGTTACCCTAGCACTCACACATTTCCTCTTTTTTTTTTCATCGACGTGTTTACAAGGCAGTTAGGGTTACCCTGGCGCTAGGGTAACCCTATCTGAGTGCTAAAGTTACCCTCCCTCTTTGTAAACAGGGCCTAATGGATAGCCAAGTTTTAAACCTCAGAAAAATATCTGTTTTGTCATTACAGTGTATAATGAAGTTTATTTGACAAGTAAACAATATTTCTTTAACTTGCTGGGTAATCCAATTTATTGCTACGATACCAATGCGAAGATTGTTTACATTACTCATGCTTTTTGCGAATTTTGAGTGTCCTGAAATTACATCATTTGCGTGACATAGTTCCTTTATCACGACGAAAACATTGAGATAGTAAAAAAACTTCATATTTATTAACCATTTCTTTTGCTTTTGTGCTTGTCAGCATTGTGATTGCGATAATTCGCAAGTCTGTTTTTGAATGTCATAAATGTCTAGACTTCCAATTGCATGGCCGTTCAACCTCATGATTGTGTAAATAGTTCACCAGGAAGTCAAAATAGATACGTTTCTCAGAAACTCGACAGATGAAATGTAAATATTCAGTTAAAGATTACAACAAATTTAAAAACCAAAGACGGAAGTTTCTTGGCTAAAAGATACGTTGTTTTACTCTGAAAACGACGAACGATTACAAGTTCTTTCCCGTAGTTCATTCAAGCCTGGTTTCCATATGATCTGCAACGCTCCGCGATCGGTTTGGATCGCGGATATGTCCTCGGCATCTGCGGCACAAGGTCTGGATGAGCGGAAAGTTGAATCTGGTTCTACTTTCCCGACCACTACGACGCTTCCGACTAAGACAATTGTTAATGGAAACGTGTGTCCGAGCCATGATGATACGTGTTCTATCGGCAATACGCTGTTTTTCGCCTTGAAACACGTCCAATCAGACTTGAAGTAAGTGCACTCCTTTTTCTCCTTGCTCAGCAGTGGATTAGTGGTGCGCTTGTCTGCGATCGCTTCAGATTTAAATGGATTAAATTTGCCTCCTGTGTTTTACGATCGTCTGCGATAAGGCGACGCAGACAACAGCTTCCGATCGTGGCAGACCGTTGCAGATCATATGGAAACCAGGCATCAGTTGACACAAGGTGATCACATGCACCTTTATGGTTGCCTAGCACGTGATCAATTTCTTCCTTTTGACAGAATATCATGACCTTTCCCTTGATTCATAAAAGTCAGAGACTGCAGAAATTTTCGTGTTTTTCCTATCGATTGTCATTAATATTTCCATGAGAATTCGATTCAGAGTTATATATAAAAACTATGTTGTTTTTTTCTTCATCTGTCTTTTGGCTTGTCTTTTACTGTTAACTCCCGGCTTTTACGGTACTTTTTGGTGCAAACGTAAAGCCAAAAAATTTTTTGACCTGGCATCAGATTAGACTAAAAAGAAGAGGAATTCTGAAGCGGAAACAACATCTTCAGTCCTTCCTTAGTGTGTGCAATAAACGTTTGCTTAGTGTAACTGCAAGACATGCATGAAAACATCCGTCAGAGCAATTTGCAGTTAGTAGAAACCAGTGAATTTTACTCTAGAGCGTATTTTGTTATCTTTAAACTGAATTAATTAGCAAAGCTTAAAAAACTAAAAGACTTCAAAATGGGACAGGACACTACAAAATAATTAAACGTGTGAACGTGTGAGCCAAAGGGCCTCTGCTGGAACGACGTCTGGGTGACCCCTCAGATGGTCTTAATGACCCCCCAGTTGAAAAAATTAACTGGAACGCTGCATTTCAACACCACCCAATTCAGTGCTTTCTGTTCTGTTTTTGTGGATCGCGTACAACAGGTAACCCAGTGTACGCTCCTTGGGGCATCTAGTTTAACTTAAATCCGTGAAGCTCTGTCGTGACGGCGCCGTGAAAATATCCAATAAGATAACGTTTGGGCCAAGTATAAGTTAGTTTGCCACAGAAATGACAGCAGAAGCAGCTATAAGGCTTTGTAAGGATCTTCGAGCTCCCTTCATTTACTCACGGCAAATAATTTATTAATACTAGTTGGCCCTGGATCCCTTAAATTAAAACGACAAACGAAATTGCTTGACATGAATATTTTTAAAAGTTGAGGTTGCCAAATGATTTCGCTCGCTGTGTATTGTAGTCAAGTCTGCTTCCGTTACTTTCTACTCCAAAACTTCTGTAGTCTCTTT
>NC_090878.1:10280310-10310310 GCF_036669935.1 Montipora foliosa | reverse complement strand
CGACACTGACTTCAGTAACAAAAGTTAGGGAACAGTCGTCCTTACCTGCAATGTCTAGTACACTAGAGCCGGAAGAATCGAACACCCACGCCACTAATTTTCAGTAAAGTGCCTCTACAACGGAAGGAATGAGAAGAGAAATTGACTTTGTCAGGGGCAACCAACGAAAATATAGTTCAAAAGCACTTAAACATAGCAATGTTACGTATTTTCGTATTTAAACGCTAGCTATAGGCATATTTTTATGCCCTAAAAATTTTCATCTATTCGGATTTCCTAGCTGAAAGTCTAGTGATCCGAAAATTATAAGGATCAAAACTTACCTTTTCGAAAATTTCTGCCAGAAAGAAGGCTCCCGAAAATTCTTGGTGACCTTTTTAGGGTAAAAATCCGTTAAAAATGGGCAATGAAACCATTTTTTAGATGTTCGAAAATCCTAGGACAGGAAGGCAAGCAAGAAATTTTGCAACAAATGTTCCGAAAATTCTAGATCTCAAATCGTCTTCCGAACAGATATTTTCCGAAAATTGACGTTGGGTGCCCCTGACTTTGTGATTTCTTACCAAATGCTTCAAGAAGTAAGCGTAAAACATTGCTAATAACACTTACCAAACGTTCAACGAAAGTGGAGCAAGCCTGCAACCCAAAGAATCAAAATATCTCCACAGTAATACACCAACTCTACACAGTGCGGACAGAACCACGTGTATGGGCAACGATCTGTTACCGCTCACAATGACAGATAAACAAAGCATACAGCAAAATGACAACACAGTGAGCTGTATTATGTTAAAACATTAACTGGCATTCACGAAAGACAACTAAGGCACCACGTGCATAACCTGTGCAACCGGAAATACGTCTGCCACACAGGCTACCATGTGCCTGATGTGCACGAACGTACAACCATCATTTCAGGGGCAATACCACCCCTACTTCAGTAATGCTACTTTTCAGTTAACAATTAACCATAAAATTTATTTTTGGCGAGAATTCAGGGAAATTTTCCCAGCAAGCAGTGAAATTTAATGGTGCTCAGCCAACCAGCAAAATTGAATCCCACACAACCAGCAACCAGGGTTGATGCGATGGAATGCCAGCCAGGGAAAAAAGGAAGAAGGGCGGTTCGTCTGGTACTCCTGAAAGAAAGTTCTGACCTCGCAAAGCACGTTTATATGATACTCTAAACGGTGTCTCTGAATGCGTAAGACACACGACATTGGACGAAACTGTTTCTTTCAGCTGCTTGTTTGATTCCTGAGAAAGTTATGACCGATTATTTGAATTTAGCGGGATCAAATGAACAAATATTTCGTTCTTATGGCCCAACCCTCTTGGACCAACCTTGGTTAAAACAGCAGAGAAGAACCTGGGTCTCAAAAACATATTGAACATGGCGGCTACGATGAGAGTGCGTTCGCTCGTCTCAAAGTTTGCGAAAGGCAATTATTTTCAAAGGTTACCGGTTCAGATTTCAGCTAAATCAATTACCAGGCTGTTATCGTCATCTAGAGCTGTCTATTTCTCGACTGATGGCATAGAATCGAATCCTTTTTACGAGAAATATGCTGAGAGAATAAAAGTAGTCAGGAACGAGATAAAGGAAGGGAGATTGTAAGTTCAGATTCTTCAAACTTTCCGTTTTAAGTAACGAAGGAAAGATGATTAAGGGAAAAAACTGATATTAGTAAACTACCGATATTCAAACAAGGCGAACCTCAGTCAACTGGACGTAGCTTAGTGCGACATCGAGTACGTGTACACAATGTCCAAATTATTGCCCAACCACTTTCTCTCTGGCTCAACCCTTTTGTCACCTAAAATGTTGTTTGCATCGATCAGTAATTCTTCAATCGGGATTAATTCACTTCGCAAACGTCCTCTTAAAGGCTTCTCTTTGCCACATACAGCTGTACAGTTACAAACATGTACGAATTTAATTATATTAATACCGAGATTCATTTGGACTTGTAGCAGGTTAATTGCAGTAGTAGCCGTACACAAGAATATTGATGTCCGTGAGGTTGCTGTTAAAAGCATTATTTCTTTCGTGTGCTGTGCAAGTGATAGTGTATTTGAGGTTGCAGTAATAACTGCACCGTGTAAAATTATCTACTCAAAAGCTCTGCCTCCTTTAACCTATTAGGGACCTTTAGATTCTAGGACGAGAACGGGTACGAGATTTGACTGCCTGTTTTAAGCAAAAATACTGAGAAAATTTATAACCTGGATGATTAATCTTACCCTTTGTTAGCAGCATTGGTTGCTCAGTTATTCTTATCGCTGGTAACTGAGCCTTTTCCTGATCAAAAAATGCCAAAACTGCTAGTACCGTGTTGGTGACTTGTTTTGACACGATGACATTTTTTGCAAAACCTCGTACTAAAATGACGACAATATTACGTTTTTCCCACCAAAATGACGCTGGTTGCATGCGCTCACTGTTGTTCTATGAGAAAATCTCGTACACGTAGTCGTTCTCGTTCTAGTATCTAAAGCCCTCTACTGACCCCTAGGAGTGAGTCTTGATAGATTTACTCATCAATGGAGGCAGTGCAAGTATCAGTGGGTTAAAGAATATTGAAGTTTAAGCACAGTGCTTGGTGTTCACAGGTACATTCACTTTCGACAAGCAGGCAAGCAAGTTCAAATCTCAGCCAATTAGCACACTTTTGAGGTGTTGCCTCAGTTAACCTTTCCCCTTCGAAGAGTGACACTTGTAGCTTTTACTCTGTCTAAATCCAGACGATTTTACTCTTCAATGGGAGCCACTTCAAGGGTTAACTGATGCCACTTTGATTAGCCTGAAGACTCTTCAGTTCAATCAACCTTGATATTTGTTAACTGCTGTCAATCACTGCATTAGAATGGGTTAATGACCAACAGCCAAAGCAGTGATTGGTTGAATAACTGAAGCTGCAAACATGATTGGCTGCAGGCAAAATTGAAATGGATGAGAGACAGAGGCACTGAGCTGCGCAGACCTGTATTTTGTGCTCCAATCACAATTCACGAATTCTTTTTATCCTAAACCTACATATTCTGGAAACCTTCCAGTATGACGTTTTGTTTCTTTAAGGTACTTATTTGAGTTGTTCGTGTATTTGTCTTGCCCTGCCTCAACTAGCTTCTCAGCTATTTGCAGAGCAAACTAATGGCCGCGTTACAGCCACCTCAGTAATATCGTCACCTCGTTATTGCAGTCACTTTTTTGGCCCAGCAAAACGGGCAATAATAGAGCAAGGCTGGCTGTATGGCTGAGGCTATTTATATTTTTCCTATCCATTATATTAGCCTCAGCCATTTGAGTCTGCAATACAAATTTGCTGGTTAGATCCACCAGGATCCAACAATTTTGCTTTGTGCACTTGGCCCTCGCAGGGGCTGCGGGGAAGGTTTTTTTTTTTGGGGGGGGGGGGTGTGGGGGGTTAGGTCTTGGTATATGTACAAGTAGTGTAAATTACTAAGTCTTCAATCAAGCCCAAAACAACACTGTAAGAAAAGACGGGAGGGGCTATAGCCCTCCGCAGCCCCTGCCTTGCATACAAGATTGTTCAAAATTCAACTTCAGATTGTACAAGACACAGTAAGCTTTATCTCATAAGATTCCATAGTTGGTCTGTTTCATAGTGAAGGTCAAGTATTTAATTAAGTAAAAGCTAAGAGCTGATACATGTAGTTGCTGCCTGAGGTACTAGTACATCATTTTGTACTCTGACATCCACTTTCAGTGGAGAGAGAAAGAATTGCACAGTATAAGCATACTGGTCTGTCATCCATTTACTTCGTGTGATTCCGAGAATAATCCTTTCTTTTTTCACTATTTACATCATTGCACAGGGAAGAAAAGAGTGCAGAGGAGAAGTTCCGTTTGGATACAAAAGCTCAGGTAGAAGCTGAAAGGTTCAAAAAGAAAATACAGCAAAAAGCAGCTGAGGTGATTTTTAAAGAGTTTTGCGATGAAAACATTAAAATGTTTTTGGTTTACTGTAGGTAAACTGTAGGGCTTAGGAGTCAGCGGGTTAAACCAAGTGGATAATGATTTCTACAATTTTATGACTATCTTCTCTATAAATTAAATTTTCATTTTATTTCTGGTGATTGTACTTTCAGAAATTGCTCCTTGGAAACAAGCCTTTATCATCCAAAGGAGAAACATCAGTGTATGGGGAAAAGGTACATACATGTAACAGTCCCTGAATAGGCCAGTGGTCACTTCATTGCAGTAATTTATAAATATTTGTTGGTTATGTATAGGTGCTAGGTAACTTGAACATAACTGAAGTCTAATGTAGTGTGACAAGTTAAAGAAAAGAGCTTTGTCACCTCATGATCACTAATGGTTCCCATTGCCTACTACAGTAAGTTAACTCAAAATCGTGTACTGTACCAATCAACTTGGAATTTATTGAAAGCCCTGAATGAGTCAGTCACATACACACATTAAAGATCGCCAGATACACTGTATGTCCAGGATTGTAACGAATGAGCTGCACTCTGTTTGTGACTGTATTTATTATTTGCATGGATCTAGAAATGATGACGAAGATCAGCGCAACACCTCTTCTTTCGCTATTTCCTTCCCCCCGTTGTTTTCTTATTGCTTTCTTGTCACAAAACCCTCCCCTCAACTTAAACATAAGGCCACTTGTGTCCAGATATTTAGGGGTAATAAACCTTACAGATTGTCTTCCTAACTCATCTCTTTCAAACCGTCGATCAAACGTGCTGCAATGATTGTTGACAGTGAATTATGAAATTGTTTTATACATAGACATCAGTCTCAGCTGGCATGTTGGCTGCTTAAAACTTAAGCCATTGACACCTCAAACACCCTAGGATGCCTCGAGATGACGATTAAAATCATCTGGCATTAGACAGAGTATCTTTTTTAAGTGTCACTCACAGGGCTCAGCGGGTGAAAGGACATTGACATGCATTGTGGTTATTCCTTCCATAGACTCTCAGCTCTATCATGCATTTGGATAAGATTGCTAATAAAAGTGCAGAAGAAATCAGGCAGGTAGGATCGATAGCAGCTAGTGTATCAGCAATTTCCATAATTATTATTGTGACAAGTTGGCTACAACAACCATCCACGGAACACCCAACAGATTCAGCTTTAAATAAATTAAAAACCCTTTGACTCTCGGGAGTTATCGGTACGTAAATCTTTTTTTAGTGGGAGGCGTGGTGGCCTCATGGTTAGTGCGCTCGACTCCGGATCGAGTGGTCCGGGTTCGGGGCCTGGCCAGGGACATTGCGTTGTGTTCTTGGGAAAGACACTTTACTCTCACGGTGCCTCTCTCCACCCAGGTGTATAATTGGGTACCGGCGTAATGCTGGGGGTAACCCTGCGATGGACTAGCATCCCATCCAGGGGGGAGTAGTCGCTTAATGCTACTGAAACCGGAGATAAGCGCCGGCCTGATGGGCCTTCTGGCTCGTAAGCAGTGACTTTTTTTTTTTGAAATCTTCATCACAATTTCAATGAATCATCGGTCAGACAGGTATTGAGAATGAAGAATATTATCAGCTTAAGAGGTGTGAACTTGATATAACACCAAATTCTTGTGACTACCCAACAAAGAAATCCATGGTACTACTTAGGAGAATCAACATTTAAATCATGAGAATGAAAGGCTTAAGTGCTCTTTACAAGGCCAGATCACATTCCCAATACCAGGCACTCTGTGCCAAGTTATTTACAAAGAGTAATATTTCTCTTTAGTTTGTAAGTAGATTTTGGGTTCTTCCACAGAATTCTTCAAACTTTAAGACAGATCCTTGCTATCGGTTTGGTTAGGCCTTGGAACCAACAACCTGATAAGATATCTCTAAGTTTAGGCTGGAAATGTAAAAGGATGTTTTTTTCCCTAATCTTAGATATGGCGAGAGTATCACAGAGAAAAGGACTGTATCAGTGCTGCAATTCCAGTATGTAATGTTATTAATATTAATAATAATAGCAATAATAATAATATCATCATCATCATCATTATTATTATTATTATAAATATTATTATTCTTTTAACTTGAAGTTTTCTTTTTCCATGTCCTTAATTCTAAAACACTGTACTGCCTGTAAGGGCTTTTTGATCACATCTGAGCCACAAGGAATATGTATTTTGGAAATTGTTATTGACATGGTGATTGCATTCTTATGATTTATAATAATTTTGAATGTTGTATTGTGCTTCCAATTCTTACTTTTTAATATTTCTGTAAGTTATGTTACGTATTTTTCTGTTTTTAAAAGGGAATAAAATATTTTACATATTATCATTATTATTATTATTATTATTAGGCTTTGTAGCAGCATGAAAATTAATAGGATATTGCTTTGATGAACCACACAATGTTTTTGAAGTCCATTTTTAAAAAAGACAATACATGTTTCAGATAAGACATCATCCATCGTCAGTTGTACAGTGAGAAATATAATGAAAATGTGCAATAAATAGTATAACGAAGTGAGATGTTAACGAGGATAATTAAGGATGAAGGCGCGAACCAAAAAAAAAGAGTAAAACTATTTAAGCTAAGAAAGGAGATTAATTAATTCTTAGTATGAAAGGGATAAATGAAGATGTTTGACCTGGAAATATAAAGATGGCTGCTCCCAAAGGATGTGCATGGCTTCCTTGATTTTCAATTGGACGATTGTGGACGCAGACCGGAGAATTTTGAAACAATCTTCTGATCAACGGGAGTGACAATTTTCAGAACTTCTCTTGTGTTTAAAGATGTGGGAATGTTTGTCAGAAGAGAGATGTTCGCGAATGCAAGTGGTGAAGTGTCAGTTGGTTTCACCAAAATAACAGGCACTACAGCCTGCACATGGGTTTTTCCCTACGGATTTACAATCGTGAGTCATTTATAAGTTTTCATGTGCAGGCTGTAGTGCCTGTCATGTTGGTGAAACCAACAGACACTTCGCCACTCACATCCACGAACATCTCTGAGGAAATCTAGAATTCTGTATAAACTGGCCTAATTACTCCGATATCTCCTTTTTGTACTTGTAAATATATTTAATACTTTGTTTTTGTTTTGTTTGTTTTGATCATCATTCTGTGTGATTGAATTTGAGTAAATAAATAAATTTCTCACTGTCCAACTGACGATGGATGATGCCCCATCCGAAACATGTATTGTCTTTATTAAAAAAATGAACTTAAAAAACATTGTGTGGTTCATCAAAGCAATTACCATCCTTATCATTCTTTTATTGGCAGGTTATTTTACGCCATGTCATGACAGTAAACTCAAATTTATTGCAATCGTGCTATTTTCTATCAGGATTATTTTAACGCCATGTATTTTTGCTTCTCTGGTTTTATCAGGGTCGTAACGAGGTATATTTTTTCGTAACTGATCCCCATATGTTTACCCAAATTTTTGATCCCTGATCCCGCAAAAATTTGATCCCTAATCCCTTGAAAAATACTGCTGATCCCGATCCCGCGCGTTGTAATTCCAGATCCCGCGCGTTGTGATCCCTGATTCCGGCCCTTTTCAGGCCTTTGATCCCTGATCCCGTATACCTCGTTACGACCCTGATTTATGTTTTCATTGTTTTCTTTTTCAGAGTGATGTTTATAACATTATGGAGGAGAGATTTCTGAAATTTCCACTGGTATGTAAACATACATGAAGATGACTTAACACACTTGGCCACCACTTTGTTTTTTTGACATCACTATAGTTTGACGTCATCTGTGATCTACCGGTATTACTGAACAGACGCATGGCCGCATGGAATCTACTTGTTAATTTGAAAGTTAACAGAAAGATGTGATATCTTCTCACAAAATGCGTAGTGAATTGATACTTGTGACTTTTCGCAAGTTCTCAAAATTAATAGGAGGTTCCTAAAGACTCGTCTGATTTTGAACAAAATAATTAACAATATTTATTCCATGGGCGCGCGTTGAATATGAGATGGTAAATAGCCAACGAGGCTCGTAGCGCCGAGTTGGGTATAACCAGTCTCATATCCAACAAGCGCGAATGCCATAATTGTTTTACTAAATTCCTTAAACTCCAAAAGTTTGGAAGTTCGAAATACGAGCGAAAAACGCGAGAAAATCCGAGCGAAATCGAAATAACTTGACGAAAATGCGATGTTGTTAAATACGTGGTGGTCAGACAGACGCAGGCTCATCACAAAACATTTCTTACCTTTTCGCGTACTTCTAAACGTCGGAATTGTTCCAAACTTTCCACAAAATCTTTTTTTTTTTTTGCTTTATTCAGAGAGAAATTTCGCTTTCCGGCGAAAATAATTTTAACTTTGCAACGCTTAGCGCAATCATTTGCCATATAAGGTCAAAGTAAGGTATATTTAACAATTATTCCATGAGCGCGCGTTGGATATGAGATGGTAAATAGCCAACGAGGCGCGTAGCGCCGAGTTGGCTATAACCAGTCTCATATCCAACAAGCGCGAATGGAATAATTGTTTTATTAAATTCCTTAAACTTCAAAAGTTTAGAAGTACGAAATACGAGCGAAAAAAGCGAGAAAATCCTAGCGAAATCGAAAAAAGTTGATGAAGATGCGTTGTTGTGTACATGTAATACCTCGTGGTCAGACAGACGCAGGCTCATCACAAAAACATTTCTTACCTTTTCGCGTATCTCGAAGCTTCGAAAGTGATCCAAACTTTCCACAAAAACCTTTTTCTTTTGCTTTATACCGACAGAAATTTCGCTTTCTGGCGTAAACGTTTTTAGTTTAGCAACGCTAAGCGCAGTCATTTACCATATAAGGACAAACTAAGGTATATGAGCTGATAACCGAGATTGAGTGAACCAATCAGAGCACGAGAATTGCATTATCCGAGGTTGAGAATTTAATAAAAGCTGATAACCGAGATTGAGTAAACCGATCAGAGCACGAGAAATGCATTAACCGAGGTTGAAAATTTAAATTAATAATTTCAGTTAACTCTGCTCTTATTAATTTAGAATCTTACTTGAGATCTGGCCATTTCTTGTCCTAGTTGCTGCAAAAATGAGCCGTAGATTGGTGGTTAGGAAGAAGCTTGTTCCAAATTCATACTTTACTCTTTTTTCGACAGTTTATTTATCCTCTTCCCAGAGAACAAGGTTATGAATTCATGTACGCTGAATTTCAAGATCACAAATGCTATTTCACATCTCTCCTTCACTATCAGGTCAGAATACTACAGTCAGTCTCAGACTGACTTCCTGTATGTTCGACAACTAGTTAATGTATTCCTTAGTTTTGCATTCTTCATCCAGAACTGCATGAAATGTATCTTATCATTAGCATCGGATTAGCAAACGCAATTTTCAAGTTATCATTTCATGGGTGATGTTCAGTAGCAGCTCTCGTAACTTATAATGTGATTGGCTCGCTGGCCAAAAACAGAAGACTAAATTATTGAAACAATGACTTAGACTTCAAAAAAAAATATATATAAGCTGCTTACAATACCCAAGAGCAGCAAGCCATGATTAATAGACAGTTTCTCCTGTCGTTAATTTAGTATGGAACAGGTGCCTAGTGTCTGGTATTGCAGACAACTCGGTTTTTTTGGTTGAGAATAAACTGTTTATAATTATTGGTTCGGTTCCTCTGGCGTGCCGACAAGAATTCCGTGTGAAGGTTTATTCGAGTTTTTAGCGGTACAATTGGTACTGTTGTTCAGTATTTTTCATTACAATAGGCATCCGTTGACACGTATTCTCGGTAATTTATGGTGTAAGGCCCGTACGTATACTTACAGGCGAATCGTAGCTGAGTGTTTACATTTGGCTCATTTACATATGAGATTGGTGACAGAAGGCGTTATGCTATTTACAATATTGACTTCAAAAGGTAAAAGAGCGTGTTAAACTTAGTTAATTTTCCAGTTTTAAGCCTTTTGGCTTTGACGACGAGTGAGTCATTAGCCATCAAAAACTGATAAATTCCTGGGCCCGGTTGTTCGAAAGCTGATTAACTTAATCCAGGATTAACTTAAACTTTTGTCTGATGTTTTCAACTTTTCGATGAAAGTATCTTTTGCTTATTTTTGTTTTTCAAGATTGACTTCTTCTAATGTATAGTTTTGCTGAATATCAGCTTTGAACAGCATTTAGTAGTAGAGAAATAAACTCCTTGGTTAATTTTTAATCTGGGATTAGCGTTAATCGGCGTTTGAACAACCGGGCCCAGGGTGGCAAAAGCGGTACTGAGCCCATACATTGTTTGTAAAATTTTGAGTTTTCAAAGTGTCATTACTCAGAGATTGTCCGGCAAATTGCGCTCAACGTTTCAGAGATAGCTCATTATGCAATGCACTTTCAATATTCAGCACTTAATTTTTGGCTGATAGATATTAGAAGAAAATGCATATGCTAATGAGACAAAAAATGTAACAGTCAAACGAGTCACGAGTCACACATGATTGACATGAGTTCACGTCACACATGATTGACACGGGCATGACGGCTAGGTTGGTACCAAAACGTATAAAAAGGTGCTGTAACTGTTCTAGGAGCCAGTTGTTGGTGGTTGTTAGTTACGTACAGTCGCGGAGTAAAGAAGAGTCCACCAAAAGAGTTTTAAGGAAACCGGTCAAGTCGCCCGAAATTATCGTCGTGTCGCCCGAGAGTCCGAGTTATGCCGCCCGAAGCTTTATCGATATCAGCTTTCCGCGCGACATACATGTAACTCGCGGTCTCGGACGACATGACAATAAAGTTCGGGTGACATTGACATTGCTCGGGTTTCGGGCGACTTGACCGTGATTCGAGTGTTAGAGTTGATTTCTTTTCCCCCGTGACGTTTTCTAGAACACTTTACTGGGCAGCATCGTGTTGGGGGTATCGTCGGCTAGTCTCGTCATGCTTTCAATTGACCTATTTGCCGCTGTGAAAAAGTTCCGTTCCTCCATAAATGTTCCCTTTAATAGGGGCCGAGGGCATGCAAGATACCTACATACTTAATTGACCACTCCCTGTTGGGGCTTTTCAGGGCCAATGAAACATTAATGAAAGAATCCGAACTGGCCAGAGGCAAACTAGAGCAACCGAGAATATCAGCGCGTTCAGAACAGGTCTTGAACGCTGGATCTCCGGGTCTTGAGGCAAGCATCCTAACCCCTAACCACTGGGCTGTGTATTATTTTCCTTTGGAATTTCCCTCTTTAGCTTGTACGTTTTGTTTTCCCATTTCAGACCACGTGATGTTCTCAAGGGAATTCTCCTTTTGTTTTTTCATAAATTTTTCCTGCATAAGCACGTGCATAAGACGACATTTGAAAGAAGCTGTTCTCTAGAGTAACATCACGTGGTCTGAAATGGCAAAACAAAACGTACAAGCTTTAAAGAGGTCTATTCCAAGCTAACCTAGTGTCTTTAGATGGGGTACAGTCTGTTTGTTGGTAACATTTAAAGATTTATTACAAGGTGGTTAATCTCGCCTTGAAAAATATAAGTAACATTGCTAGTGCGTTTGCGAAGCCTCCTGCGTGGCGCACGGCACTCCGTTTTTAGGTGGTCGATACTACCACAATTGAAACACTTTCTACGTCTTTGTGGTCGATTGTGGTAAAATTGACTATTGTGTTGTTGTCCAGCGTATCGTCGTCGCACATCTTCTCTATTGTCATGCTGACGTCTGCCTCGATGGTTATTTCTGTTATCATCATTTCTGCGTCCCCTTAAGTTTGGGGTGGAGTCCCTTTGAGCAGTGGGGGCAAACCTTCCCAAGGGGGGATGCACCATAGTAGATGTAGCTTGGACTGTCTGCTGGATTGGTGTTGGCGGCTGCTGCTGCTGCTGCGTTGGTACTGGTTCAATATCGTGGTCCACAGCCGGTGAATGTGTTGGAGAACTCGGCGCAAATGGCGACAGGGGCATCTCCAAGTCGAGCACTACCTCCACCATGTTCTGACTCGGATGTCTGCCATCTGCCAATTCAATAACACAAACAACAAGGCACTACGATAATTCCATATTATTTCTACGTATTTCCTTATCCTTCCTTCTCTGTGTTTATTTATTTTTCTCTCAGTGCTTTTTTTCCCCTACTAGTTTCATCATTTGATTCTATAGTTATTTCTTTCTGTGTTTTTCGGGCGAGTTCTTTGTCTTTGTCCACATTGTTCGCTTGTGATGGCAGAGTTGAGCTTTCATCTAAACAGAAGGTACTATCCACTGTCTGAATGCACAGTCGGGCGAAGGATGCTGAAAATGGATGCTTTTCGCTGTTCGTTGCCCCTTAAGGGGCGTTTTGC
Organism: Montipora foliosa; assembly: GCF_036669935.1. NCBI lineage: Eukaryota > Metazoa > Cnidaria > Anthozoa > Scleractinia > Acroporidae > Montipora > Montipora foliosa. The sequence continues at coordinate 10,298,057 of NC_090878.1, read as the reverse complement.
CTTTTTCCTTCTTGGTATTCGAGGAGGAACTTCCAAGTAATAGAGGTCTCAATTTTCCCCTACCCCCCCCCCCCTCCCTTCTTCCACGTGTCCTGGTAGGGGTGGTAAGGTCGTCTACAAATCACTCTTCCCTGTCCACGTCCTCTGCACACAGATATTCTGGTATTCGTCTGTTGTTTGGTTCGGGTCGTTGATGCCGGTTGGCGTCCTTTTACTGTTTGTTGAGTCTCGCCGTTTGGTTTGTCGTCGTCTTCCTCTTCATCGTCTTCTTCGCCAGTCGTCGGCCGTTTTATACCAGAGATGGATCATGCGCGTGGACGACGTTGGGCACTTTATGTTAATACGTCTTTTATAGTTCGTCCTGTTTAAAGACGGGTGAGAGATAAATTATGAATCTGGACTAACTAAATTGTTTCGTGCGTCTTGAAAGACGCCCGTCTTTATACAGTGACGCATTACAAGAAATTGCCTTAAGTCTTCCAGACGCATTATGCGTCTCTACTGTAAAAAGGCCGTTTTCTCTCTTCCCGACAAACACCCGTCCTGTCCTTCGTCCAATTGCGCTAAGAAAGATCGTCTCCTCTCTTTGGTGGGTTTACTTGCAGGAGTTTTGTTAAGTACTATCACAATTCCCTAAACTCTTGTGCATGACTTGTCCATCCTCTATGGACGCTTACAGAGCTTTGTGATAATTTGGGCAATAAAACACAAAGCTCCTCTAACCGCAATGTGTCCTTATTATGTAATCAAATGATGTCTGTCGTTGTTGTTTTAAATTCCCTGTTCACTTTATTGTGCCTGGAAATAAGTCGAGAGTTCCCTCTCTTTGCTGCTGTTTGTTGATCTCCGTCTTGAATTATGTAGATGTATCAGATAAGCTCTTTTTTTGTAAGGGCAAAAATATAGGATAGAATTTAAGGAGAAATGACTCACAAGACCTTAAAAGTAAAAAAAGTAAAGTGGTGCATTTATATAGCGCCCCCATCACTAACGTCTCAAAGGCGCTTTACAATGATCAATTTATCCCCAACGGAATGGAAGCATATACAGGCGCAAATTGCAGCCGCTTCTAAGCAGTCCATGCATGCTGGTACTCATTTTACCGACCTCGGAAGGATGGAGAGCGGAGTGAACTTCAGCGGGAAAGAAGGTCGCCAAATATTCCAGTCTCGGCAGCACCGGGAATGGAACCCGGGACCTTAGGGTTGGAAAGCAGAGATCTTACCACTGCGCCAACCCCTCCGCTCTTGTACCTTATCATAGTAGAACTAATGCATTTAAATATAGTTTTTTTTAATCGTGTTGTTAACTAATGGAATACTTTAATAAATCATATTAGGAAACCCAAAAGTACTTCAATTTTTGAAAGTAGTGTTTTAAGTTTTATAAGGAATAATTAATTAGTGAATTGTTTATTAGAAAATACTTAATTAGAAATTAGCTATGGGAGCATCCCTAGAATGGTGTTTACGGACTTTTCGATGTCTCCACCTCCACCACACCTGTTTTTTTCTTTGTTGAACAGTTCTGTTAATTTTCTTTTAGTGGAGTAAATGTATGTAATAAATTAAATTAAATTAAAATTAATTATTATCTTGCTTGAATGAATTTGAGCAAAAGTGACCCCTTTTATTGCGCGTGTTCTTTGAGCACCTTCTGATTAGAATTTTGGTCCTGGAGGATTTTATTCTTTTGAGCTAATAATTTTGTTTTATGTACCTTTGTTTTATGGGAGGCGCGGTGGCCTCGTGATTAGTGCTCTCGACTCCAGATCGAGTTGGCCGGGTTCAGGGCCTGGCCGGGGACATTGTGATGTGTTCTTGGGCAAGACACTTTACTCTCACGGTGCCTCTCTTCACCCAGGTGTATAAATGGGTACCGGCGTAATGCTGGGGGTAGCCCTGCGATGGACTAGCATCCCATCCAGGGTGGAGCATAAATACTCCTAGTCGCTTCATGCTACGGAAACCGGAGATAAGCGCAGGCCTGATGGGCCTTCTGGCTCATAAGCGGTCACTTTACCTTACTTTTTTACCTTTTTTGTAATATGCAGACGCGAGGTGAGAACGCTCCTTGGTCATTGGCAATGAGACACTTTACAGATCTCAGAGAAAGCAAAGGTTCGTAAATGAAGTTGTTTTGCCCATGATAGAGTGGTTCTCAATTGAGTGTCGTAAAACAAAGACCAAAGTAATTACTTCGACCAATCACAGCAGGTGGAAACTGCGAAATGAACCAATCCGAATTCGTAGCAATTCCCATGTGACTTGCTCAAAGCGCGGGAAAAATCGCGCGTGCAAGTTTCCTTCTCATTGGTTGTTGATAAACTGGCGCGAGATTTTTAAACCAATCACTAAGCGTTGAAATTGCAATCGCTTAATCACTTTCGGAAGTCATTTGAAAACTGCTCTAATAGATCAGTAATCATGGGAGAGAATTACTGGGGGAGTAATAATTGTGAGTTGTCAATGTGATGATAGCTAAAAGCAGAGCATTCAGCTTTCTCTCGTAAAACATGATACAATAAATCGGACGTCATAGCTCACATACGATTTGCTTGCGGACAAAGGCGCCCTACCTCATGCCCATCGTGTTGTAAAATGTCTTTTTTCGGTTGCGTTGTCTTATAGGCATAGTTCTAATGGTTGGAGAAGTTGATACCAATGAATTGGTGAGTGAATCATTTTTGCACATAATTTATATACATACTATGCTTCCTTCAGTAATGTACCATATTCGTATTCTCAGTATTGGACTGGAACTAGCTTGCAATGGAAGCTAACGCGAAGCAATAGAGGAGTCCAATATTGAGAATACGAATACGGTCTATTGACTACCGATAAAGGACTGCAGACCTAAACCTCTCATTTTTTTTTACAGAGTGTATTGGATGCGCAGTGGCTGGCATATCAAGTTCAGATGTTCTATGCTTCAGAGAACAACAGCAGAGAAGAGATTCTCAAAACATTCAATCAATCTCCGGACAAATTTGATCACATGTCAGTCATCAATGAACTGAGCGCTGAAATTCAAAATGGCGTGCTACAAGGGTCGAACAATGATTCACACAAGCCTTGATTGTATATATTTATAGAGCAGATAAAGTTATTTGGAGTAAGTTACACCTTTTAAGGCTCATATTGGACTTTTCTAACCTCAAAACTTGTTAAGTAAAACTTTTGAAACTCTTCTAAAAGAATCAGGGCTCCTATTTAATCCTCGCTTTTAGCGTGTGTAGCGGACGATTGGGAATGTGTATCGTGGGAATGGGATTACCGCGCGCGTAAACACGACGCGTAGTTCGCGCTTGCGACTTCAGCCGACACGCATGACGGAAATTCGTGCACTTTATTCGTATTTTCCGTCACGGCAAAACATGACCACGAGGAGCTTGGTGGTAAGATGGACAGTGCTAAAACGAGGCTTCGTTTCATATGGCTGTCTCCAAGACAAGAGTATTCCCCCCCCCCCCCCCCCCCCCCACCGACCGACAGTGTCAATAGCTAGTCACACCATGCCAGTGGGTCTCCTCTCGGACACGTTTCGAAGCTTATCGCAACTGGCGCTACAGTTTGAAAAGAGGAATGGACTCAAATAACGATACATTTTTGTGGTTAATCAGCGAAGAGGAGCATCCGGGTGACTCTGATCTTTTCTTCCACGAAGTAGTTTTCCTCATCGATCGCCATAGTTGCATAGCGCGTTCCCCGAAGAAAGTTTCAGAACAAAACGTGAACTACAAGCTTTAGCACGGCTGCAAGCAACAAACACTCTCCGGAAAATGTTTACGGCGGATCTTTCGAAGGTATCGTAAATTTTTATTGCCGCTACGCGATGCACGACTTTCACTTTCTGCACCTTTGCTCGCTAACTTGTTTAGTACACAACGCCAGGCTTACCTTTTACATCTCCATGTTCGTCGCACGACTTTTGAAACGACAAAACTTTGCCCGTTGAACGCGCTACGGAACTATGGCGATCGATGAAGAAAACTACTCCGGGTAAGAAAAGATCAGAGCCACCCGGCTGCTCGTCTTCGCTGATTGGCCACAAAAACATTTTTGTGGCCAATCAATAGCAGGCAATTCGAACGCTTCAGGAACTGGTTCGGTAAGAGCAAGTGCCCAAGTCCTCTTCCCCTTCTAGTAGTAAACTTTCACCACGAACATTCTATCGTCCCGACTAGCTGCCCTTGGGTCTCCAAGGATGTTTATTATATAAACACCAATGAAATACCAAGTGAGCTTTCGCACGAAAACATGATATCTTCACACGAAAAAAGATCACTGTTGCTATGGTTGCATATAAAAAATCGCGCCTTTCGATGGCTTTCGTTAAATGATTGCTGGCGGAGAAAAAGGTTGGGCATACATTTGTACCGTGGGAAGTCACAAAGGGCAAGAAATGCAGGAGTCGACCACATCTGATCTACCAGGATGAAGACGACAACAACGACGACGATGATCATGATGACGACGGCAACGACAACGTCGACGATGATGACGACGATCATGATGACGACGACAACGACGACGATGATCGTGATGACGAAGACGACGACGACGATGACGAGTTAACTTTTTATCAATTGATCCTCTAAACAATTTTAAATTTGATGGAAAATATACACAAACTTAAGCAAAGACACTAAGTAATTTTAAATTAATTGCTTAAAATTGTTGAGTTTAAAACAAATAAGTTTGCCTTAGTTGTAGCTGAACATTTACGCGTGCGTGACTTATGATGTCATTGGTAACTCGGTACGTAAAATTGGCAAGCTCGCGAAGCCTATGTTGTCAATCATAACCAAGCACGCACAACTTACGCACGCTCGTAAAATTGAATAATCGCACGCCCTATCTTGCCTTTAACAACGAAGTATGTACAATTTGCTCCCGCGCAAGTCTGCGTTGTCTATCGTAACCAGGCATATATAACGCACGCCCTATACTGTCAAGTATGTTCAATTTGCTCGCGCACGAGCCTGTGTTGTCTATAGTAACCAGGCATGTATAACGCACGCCCTATGCTGTCAAGTATGTACAATTTACTATAAGAAATGTTGGACACTGACTTTTCTTTTAGTAATTATGCAAATTCCTGACTGCAATTTCAGCATGTGTTCGAATTGGTCGCGCAAGCCTGTGTTGTCTATCGTAACCAGGCATGTATAACGAACGCCCAATGCTGTCAAGTATGTCAATTTGCTCGCGCGCAAGCCTGTATTGTCTATCGTAACCAGGCATGTATAAAGCCGCGGCTACACGAGCGACTTTTTGCTCGCCCCGGTGATGCGATTTTTCAAATTTTCTCGCGTCGCCAGCGCGCGATGAAAATCGCAAGTGCAGCCACCTTTGAACTGGCGATGCGACAGCTGAAAAAATCGCAGAAAAAATTCGTTTCCTTTAACAACGAAGTATGTACAATTCGCTCCCGCGCAAGTCTGTGTTGTCTATTGTAACCAGGCATATATATTAAACGCACGCCCAATACCCAAGTCTCAAAATGAATAACTCACCAGCGCTTTAGCGATATTTTGGTCAGCTGCGCCATTTTATGCAAATCGTCATACATTAACCTAACAAGCACACAAGCTATAGAGTGTTTTTACTCACGTGATCAGTAACCTTGTTTTTCCACCGAAACAAAAGGAAGCGTTTGTTGATAATAGAGCTCGATTCCCGGAGGATTAGTTGGGGACACCAACATGGCCGCCGTGACGTCACGTGAAAACGCTATTACACAGTTTCCTACAAGAGGAGAGTTGATTTCGGTTGTCTAAGATTCGCGATCAGTTTATGGACCCCCCCCCCCCCCCCGGCTCTTTTTTGACCAATCACAAATGAACTGTTTATCTCTCGAACGCGTTTTCCCATCGCCGGCTGAGTTTATCTGCTTTGCATTCTGATTGGTTCATTGGACTCTTTGAGTGGATTGTGATTGGATGAAGTAATACTATGACAATTAAATCCGCATAGAGAAATTTCTTACCTTTCAAGCGTGTTTCTTTTTCCCGTACTGTGTTCTCTGGATGATTAGCGGCGAAGCTTTCCTGGATATAAAATTAAAACAATAATCACTTTGCGTCTGCGAACACAACTTTTTAAAGAGAGGGGTTTGCTCTTGGTTTTGTTCACCTTGTCTTAAAACCACGAGTTTTTCGTGACCATAATTATAACTGTCAACAATAGTCCATCATCATTTTTGAGAATTAGAGCGAGTTTCAATCGAGTGTCATAAAACCAAAACCAAAGTAATTACTTTGGCCAATCAAAAAGGACGGAGACAATCCAGTAAACCAATCAAAACTCGAAGTTATTACACGTAGCCGACCCAAAGCGCGGGAAAATGTGCACGCGCGAGCCAGGATTGTTTTTGGTTTCACTTCTGATTGGTTGAAAAAGTGGCCCGAGAAATTTGAGCCAATCACTGAGTAAAGTAATGCAAAACCAAAGTAATTCGCTAATTGCTTTCGACACTCAACTGAAAACCGTTCTATTTACCCAAATTGCACTAGTCCCCATCACCATCAGAAAAGTGTCCATTTTTAAACGTAGTTTTGGGGGAAAATAAACTAGACTAAATCGGCTAACTCAATGTTGTACCCAATTCAAACCCTTTGGGAATAAAACGTTTCGTTTCAGGTATTTCCATATCATTTAAACGGGAATGCTACATTATAATGCAAATACAAGACACAAAGAACCTTAATCCCAGGAGATTTGAACATGCTATGTTTCCATATCAAACTTTATAGATGTATATACTTTCTTTGATTAAGTTTTCCATGTATTTCAATTCACGGGTTTGAATGTTCGGGTATCAATGTCTTTAATTAAAGGAGTCAAAATAACTTAACGAGAATTCGCCTTAAAACCACTTAGCGTCTCTCGTTTGAACCAAGACGAGCGTTCTTATCCGACAGTTCTCATGTCAAAATCACAAGAACATCTTGAGGGTTCGCGGACTGCATTCAAACTGCGTTATGAATATGGACTTATCACTGAAGCAAATCTTTTTCACGCGCAAACTCTTTTTGCGCTAGCAACCGCTCATAAATATATGTACCAATATTATGTACTTATTGACTGAGTGGGAGGGCCGGACGGGAAAATATTTGGCCAGAGGTCATGGCGTACGGACCGACCGAAGCGAGGTCCGTGCGCCGTGACCGAGTTTAAAAGCGACGAAATCCCCTAAAATTGCATCGCAAGGAGCAGTACGTGTTTTAGTTGGGCCGTACGGCTTTTTTCGGCCCTGCTCGCGCTAATGCGTACAGCCCTCACCCGAGGATTTCCCCAATAGTTTAGCATGAAAATGCGCGCGGAGACGTACGGGCCATAAGATCATAACAATTAGTATCACCCAAATGCAAATGAGTCTGTCGTTTTTGTGGCTGAGTATTTAACTATTAAGTCGAATTTTTCAATTTTCTTTTCAAAACTGTGTTCTAAAGCTTTTTCCCCTTGTTCAAAGTGATGAATATTCAAAAGAAATAACACCAGACAACTCACCTTCGTTACGCCCTGAATCCTCCGTCTGCTCGCCTGGTGCTCATCTCTTCCCAAGGATACCTTGCGCCCCTAGAACGTTTTACCCAGGACCACACTGTTCGCTCCAGTGTGATCTAATCACAGTAAATTTAATTGTATGAAGTCTTCAAATACGTCAAATCATCTTGATAGGGAGTTTAAGATCTACGACGCGACGGCAGCGAAAACGTCACAAATTATGCATATTTAATTAGCAAAAACAATAGCTTTGCACGCTCTGTGCGTGCATTTTTCATTTTTGTACATTTCTTTCACGTTTTCTGCAAATCTACGACGTGAAATTACCATTTCTAAAGTTTTTCAGAGAACGTGAACACAAGGCAGCGAATTTGAATTTTCTGTCGTAGCTTCAACACCGCACCTCCTAATTCAGTTCCTTGAAAGTTACACTAGTTTTTAGAAGTTAGATAAACCAACATAATGACGAAAAAGATTAACTAACCTGAAGTTGGAATTTTAAATGACGTTTTCGTTACTGTCGCGTCGCAGATCTTAAACTAGGGAGTTTAAGATCTACGACGCGACGGCAACGAAAACGTCACAAATTTTGCATATTTAATGAGCAAAAACAATAGCTTTGCACGCTCTGCACGTGCATTTTTAGTTTTTGTACATTTCTTTCACGTTTTCGGCAAATCTACGACGTGAAATGACCAATTCTCAAGTTTTACGGAGAACGTGAACAAAAGGCAGCGAATTTAAATTTTCTGTCGTAGATTCAATACCGCACCTCCTAATTCAGTTCTTGGAAGGTTACACTAGTTTTTAGAAGATAGACAAGCCGACATAACGACGAAAACGATTAATGAACCTGAACTTGCAATTTTAAATGACGTTTTCGTTACTGTCGCGTCGCAGATCTTAAACTCCCTACTCCCTGATATCTAAGCGGGGACTCCTGGAATCCCACCTCGGTTTTAGGCCATAAACTCCTGCGGGCGCAACAAGGTGTTAGCTTACAAAGACGCGACAATTCTAGCAATTAAGAAAATAAAAATATAAAAATAAAACAAGAAAAAAGTACGTCAATGAATTGAAATCAAACTAGCAATATCAGAAGGTTCTCTTAAAAATTTCGAGTTCTCAGTTTACAACTCCCAGATTCCGAGTCCATTGGTCCATATTTTGATAACTTTCATCGGGAACAAACCGAGACAAGACTGGCATCGAATTCAAAATGGAGGAAATCAGAGCGAAAGAAATTGTCGCAAAAGTTCAAGATATTTTGGCCCCAGTGGGACTGGAATTGCATCCTTTTAAGGTTTATAACTATATTAGTACGTCATTGTTAAATAACACGTTTATAGAATTGAAAAGGCTGGTCAAATTACACGGTTGTCCAACAATCGAAAGTGAAGTGATGTACCACCGATCTCTCGATCTATAGAGTGTTTTCACTCACGTGATCAGTAACCTTGTTTTTCCACCGAAACAAAGGAAACTGTTTGCACAATAATAGAGCTCAATTCCCAGAGGATTGGATCGGGACACCAATATGGCCGCCATTTCATTGTTTGGGGACACCAACATGGCCGCCGTGACGTCACGTGAAAACACTCTATTATTTCTACGCTGATCGAGCTTAACATAATACTTTCGAATAATCAGAAGAGATGTTTATTTTTTTTAATTATTTTATCTTTAATAACATTATACTCCCGGATTAAACCTGTATCGAACTTAATCTGTAACCATCTTCTTCTCTTGTTACAATTCGGCATTTGCATGTGTGGCTAAGAGCTTTTTGATTACCAAGCATTTTTTGAAATGCAGAGATGACATAAAGCGAAGAAAATCAAAAGGGTTCAAACATTAAACTGAAGGATTCAAATTATGGTTAATAAATTTAAAAGGTTGCTGAGTCTTGTCAGGGACTAAAGAAGAACTTGGTCCTTTTAAAATATCTAAGCACTCTAAAAGAGACCAGTATGCAATGTGATAACAGCAATGACTATAAATTAATTAAGTTTATTATATAGATATTGATGAAATTCCAGGACTTCTCCTTTTGCTAAAAAATCATGTCTTCTCCACGCACAGTGAACATATCATTTTTATCTTTCACATGTAAGGATATTGGTGTTGTCATGGTAACCAACAAGATTAGCTAATAAAACGCGAGCTTTCTCTTCATTGTAAGATACTTTTGCCCTTTAATATAACTCTTCTCTACTACATTAACATTTTTATTGCAAAATTTGACATTATCATGATTTGTTTTTCATAACTTTCATATCTTGTTTCATGTTACGCAACATGCGTGTTTTAGCAGTTGGTGACCACTTTTTCATCATTTCGAAAATGAATAAAACAAGTTGTTTTAAATCTAGACATTTCATCAATATCTATATAATAAACAGAACATTAAATGGCCGCTTGGGGATACGAATTTTATCTTCTCGTGCTGAAAGTATCGCTCACTCATGAGAGATACTTGAAGCACTCGAAGATAAAATTCGTATCCCCAAGCGGCCATGTAATATCCTCTATATACTGTCTGTTTTACGCTAAGGGGTGCAGAGATTGTGCAGTGGTCATAGTACTCGCCTCCCACCACATTGTGGCTTGGGTTCGACTTGCCGTCATAAGTGGGTTAAGTTTGTTGGTTCTCTACTCTGCTCCAAGAGGTTTTTCTCTGGGTACTCTGGTTTTCCCCTTTCGTAAAAAAGCCAGCCAATGATTGGATATGTGTTGATTTGATTTTAGTTGATTTCTTAAGCACATAGTGTCCCGAATTAGTTTCCCAATGCTAAATACAGGAAAAGGGCCGGTAGCCTCGCAGCTCCTACAAGGTCTCACCTGATTGGAGACCACCCTTGAGGTTTAACAAAAGAACAAATAACAGAAACAATGGCCCTTTTGTTTAAGGCCTAGGGTAACAGAAACAATGGCTCTTTTGGTTTAGGCTTAGGGTCCATTGTTTCTGTTATTTGTTCTTTTGTTAAACCTCAAGGGTGGTCTCCAATCAGGTGAGACCTTGTAAGAGCTGCGAGGTGACCCAAAGGGCTGGTGCAGTGGTGAGAGCACTCGCCTTCCACCAATGTGGCCCGGGATTGATTCCCGAATTCGACGCCATACATGGGTTGAGTTTGTTGGTTCTCTTCTCTGCTCTGAGAGGTTTTCCCCTCTCCTCAGAAACCAACATTTGATTTGATTTGTTCTGATTAATGTCAGTTCATTTGTTGTCTCCCCAATTAGTAGAGTGCTTGTGCTGTGCCAAATAACCTTGAGACTTAAATAAAGTGATTATTATAGTTAAATGCACTTGGCAGTTGAATAAAGTTAGTCTTTATCATCATCATCATTGTTACGTATGTATCTATTACCGGTAAAGCATTTGGGTAAAAAGGATTGATTTTTCACTGGGCATTTGCCAGGACCATATTAAATCGTACTGATTCCTTTCCTTTGTCAGATTGGCTGGTATAACGATCAGGTGGTGCACAAGGCATTTGCACTACCCCATTTGTACGACACTCTTGGACTTGTTGTGATCAGCACCCCCCTGATGTTCGACGACGGGTTCAAGCCCTTCATTAGAGAGTCCTCTTGCATTCAGGGTGGAGATCCCCTCGACCAGTTCATGACCCATTTATTTAAGAAAATCAAGTGTGAGTTTCCACATCACGAGATAGAAACCATCCACGACTTTGAGATGCTTCCCAGTCGTCGACCGAAAGTGTTGGTGCAAACAGCAGCGCATGTTGCGGCAGGAGCATTTTATTACCAGCGCAGTAGTGTACCAAAAGAAAAAGACCCTTGGGATGAAAAAACAAAGATTTGTGGAGTGAGTGTGCATCCTAAATATGGTGGCTGGTTTGCAATTAGAGGTGTGATCATTTTTAAAAACGTTCAGGTGCCTAACTTGTCAAGAAAGGAACCTGAGGATGTAGTGAAGGGGGATGAAAAGAAAATCGAACTGCTTGAAAAGTTTAATTTCCACTGGAAGGATTGGAGTTTTAGGGACATTGTACCAGTGGCTATAAGATACTCAGAGGAACAAAAGACATATTTTGCTACGTTACCTGCAAATCGAAAAGTGCTTATTGATTCATACAGAAACCAGGAACAAGGAACTCCTGTATGAGCACACTATGGGTAGGGGTAAGTGCTTATGACGATGCCAGCTTTCAAGGTAATTATTCAACATGGACAGATAATAGTACATGAATGGCCAAAAATGAAGCTTCACTGCATCAAGTGTTTTGTTATTCACTAGTGGTTTCTTTAGACAGGGTAATTATATGAATTATCCCACTTGGAAATTTATTTATCAACTAAACGCATTTTGTTTGTTCTCCATCATCCTTCTCTGAGAAGTTTTTCTCTGCGCATGTCAGTTTTCCCCACCCACGAAAAAACCAACAGTACACTTGACCTGAAAAGAGAACTATTTCAGGATGGAAACTGCCGTAGGTCAAAAATGAGACAACTGTAACTTCAAACTCAGTCGATAAAAAAAGTTAGTTGGTTTAGGTAATGACTAAGTAGTACATTTGGATGTGTTGTTCGTAAGAATGTTGACCAACTCAATACAATATTAATATTTTTTTTAAATTTACCTGAAACATCATTTGCACCAACTGGAAAACAAGATACCAAGCGATACAAAGAAAGCTACTTTTACTGTCTCTGGGTCAAATCCCTCAATAATTTTAAATGTCAATCCTAGTCACTTGGGAGATATAGTTATGTGTATAACAAAATGTTTTCACCTAAAGTGGTGGCAGTATGGGAAGAAAATTTGACTTTTATAACAGTTAAGTACATGTAAGTACCTGTAAGTTATAAACTTAGATCAGTAAAAAATAAATGTTCATAATTTTTAAGGGTGAGTTTGATTGACCATATTCCGGAATAGGAATACGCATGGAATAGAAGTTAGAAATCCTTTGTTTTTACGAAGATTCACTTTAAACTTGTCAGACATGTGCTAAAATTTCATTTTAAATCATCACTCCACATGTTCTTGTTCCAGAATAGGGTCAATCAAAAGCACCTTAAGTTTGATAATTTCATAAAGTTATGATATGATATAGTGATTATCATTGCTGCTATTATTTTCATCAACATTATTTTTATTATGTATATTTCTACTCTTATTTTCAAAAAAAAATTGTATACCACTATATGAATTTGAGGTCTTATCTACTCTGTACCCATTTCTGAAATTGTTTCGTAATCACCCCTCAGTCATCCACAAACCCATCCTTGCATGAGTCAATGCCAAGTAGTTTATGACATCCTTATCAAGATTTAGTTTCTTCATGTTTGCTCTTAAATCCAGGCACTTCTCAATTTTCTTGGGGAGGGGAGGTCCTCTTGCTGGACAGTATGCATGGAAACCGGTTCACTACAAGAGTGGCATAAAATTAGACTGCACTTTGGATTCAGCCCTGTTATCTTAACGTCCTTTTTCTGTGCACCTTTGTGGAAACGAGTTGCTGACTGATACCCGTGGGCCTATTCCTGACCATCAATGAACATTTACAATTAAAAGCTGCTTTAATGTTTCACTTAAGAACAGTGCCTGTTGTTATTGCGCATACGTTCTGCGCATCTCGTGATACTTGGATTTCCTATCGGGGGTGCTTATTAATACAGGGATATTTTTGCGCTGTTCAAAACTATGCGGAGAAAGCAGAATTTAGCAAGTGCTCTTGGTATCCAGAAGGAAAATTGGGGGTAACCACGCATTTTTCAGAGATAATTAAGTTTGAAGTTGGAAAAGAACGCCATACATTGCTTTGTATTTTAAAACTTTTTACAAATAGTGTTGATTAATTATCTTCTAAAAATGCGTGGTTACCCCTAATTTTCTTTCTGGATTTCAATAACACTTGTTAAGATCTGCTTATCCCGCATAGTCAGTAAACTGCGCAAAAATACCTTTGAATTAGTAGGCACCGTCCTTAAGTCCTAAAATCCCCGCTTAAACATACAAGTTTATTAACATTTCTATTTACTAATCTATAACTGCACTTAGGAAACTATGATTATAGGGATTAATCAACATTAGAATTTTACAAGAATCATACCTCCATCTTAATAAACTAAAATAAGTTAAGATAATAACAATTTATCACTGGAGAATGAAAAAATGATGTTAAGAGCCTGTGCATCTGCGCTTGAAAAAAGGAAACTGGCATTTTTTGTTCCTTTTCAACATCGTCCCTATAAATCCTTTTAATGGGTCTATTTTTTGTAGTAGTCCGCAAACTGAGACGGCAATTTTAGTCTATGAAATTATATTGCAAAAACGCAATGGCCCAAAACAATGAACAAAAATTTTAAAAAAATTCGAAGGCTGCCTTATTATAATTATCAGTTAAAATGGTCTATAACGCAATTTGTCTGAGCACATTAAAAGAAATGCAGCAAATCTTTGAACTCACTTGCCAAAGAGTTGTACCAAAGTGTTTAACCCACCAGACAAAGTGATTGTTTCTCTTAAGGATTATTACAAGACTTCGTTCTACCAGAGAGCAATCGTGGAATGGAATAAATCCGTAAAAAAACTGAAAGTGCTAAAACGCTTAATGCGCGTGCCAAGCGACTTAACTGGTTGCTGACACGTTTAAGGCACGCGCTAAGAAAGGATTGTTTGTGCTCATCCAGGAAAGAAATGTATACCACATTTCAAGTGCACTGCAAACGATTTTGTTTCTCATACAAAGAAATGTATCAAGTACATAGGTCGTGTTTCACGACAGCCATTGTCTCGCTTCACATTCCTGACAATGGCTTGTTTGAAGACTTCGTTAAGCGACTTAAAAATGATACGTGTCTTCACGGGTAAGATGAAATGAGAAGAGAGCACGTGCCAATACAATAGGGAGCTTACGAAACGACGACGCCGACGGCAACGGCGACGCTACAAAACAATAGGTTTAGTGAGCAAAAACAATGGCTCTGCACGCTCTGCACGTGCGTTTTACATTTTGGTACATTTCTTTGCCGTCATCTCCTAAATGACGACGTGAAATGACCAAATTCAAGGTTCTGTGGAGGACGTTAGCACATGACGATGAGTTTTCAGTTCTCTCTCTACGCTTCCAACCCACTCGTACCAGTTTAATTCCTCAACAGTTACTACACATTTTTACCGCGAAACGACATGAAATAGTTTCGTAGTGATAAAAATAACGCGAACTCGTATTTTTAAATGAAGTCCTCGTAGCCGTCGTCGTCCTCGTTTCGTAAGCTCCCTAATAATTAAAATAGCACGTCACTTGTATTTCCGACTTGAAGAACCGCAAGCGACTCCTCATTGGCCGAAAGTAATTGCCAACCCGCTTAAGCTACCTGGTTTGGTGGCTTAAATTTAATGAGAATTCTACTGAAATTTGCCGACAAGCTTAACTTTAAGCGAGTTGGAAAAGCGACTGTTTTCAGGCGATTTCCGATTGTCACTCGCTAAGCGACCTGAAAAACCGCTCGTGAAAACACGGCCATAAATGCTCACGCAAGGTAATCGGTTCTTGCTATGGTGTCTTCAAATTAACCACGACGCTACCATGCTATTAGAAAGAATAAGATTCAAGTTTGTGCCCTGGAGGGAAGCGGCATGTACCATTAAAATGTTCCAGATGATTTCCACTTGCATAGAACTTGTACGATCGGTTAATCTTCTAGGCAAGAGAGGAAAAAATATTTACACTGCTAATAGGTGGTTTGCTAGCAATCTCTAGAGGCACAGATAACAATGACGTAATGTACAATCGCTGGCGGACGAACAAAAGGAGCCAATGAGAGGTCTTCTGTTTACGTCACCAACATGGCGGCGCCGATGTTGACGCACTGAAAACCACCTTTATGGCAAAACACATATTTCAGCTCAATGCTTCGAAAACGTGATTTAAGTATCACTTTGGTCAGGCTTAGTACACAAGAGTTGACAAAAAGTGGGACAAAGGTGCAAATTGCGACTCGAGAAGGACTCCCAAAACATTACAAACAGCGCAACGTATATACGTAGAATAATTTTTTTTTTCGATGTCCGAGGCAACGAATCCCGGCAGGGCTCGCTATCGAGTTCACTTGGCTTCGGCTGCGGCTTCGGGAGCAAACCGAGCCAATTTATCCAGCGCTCAAGACCGGCATAAATTTTCGATCTCTTTACGAAAGTCTTTGCTAACTGCAGCATAAATCATTGGATTCACCGAAGAGTTGAGCATAACGAATACAGATATTACATAGAACAGAGTTTTAAAATATTGTTCTTTAACAATGTCGGGCCATATTACAGTCGCGAGGCGAAGTATACTTAACGGAAGCATGGTAGCTGTGAATAGCAGGACAAGCGGAGGAACAATTCTCCTGGCGAACTTGTCGTGTTTAAGCCGACCACGTGAAACTTTGGCCTCAGAAGTTAGGGATTTATCTTCTGTTTCTTCGTGCTTGGATGGTCTCGGAGTATCTTTGGCGATTAAACCACTTTCACGGATAAGATGTGATATGCGAAGATAACTGAGGGTCATAATGAGAAGTGGTAAGATGAAGGAAAAAAATGTTAAGACTCCACCCATGTAAAAACTTTGCATCTTCGGGGAAGGCCATTGGACGTAGCACAATTTTCCTTCATGGTTCGGGAGCTCGCGATATGTAACAAAGAAATATGGAGGAAAGGAAAAGACGAGAAACGATAGCAACCAGACACCACAGGCAAACACCTTTGGTCCCTGTAAAATCCTCTTGATCTTGTTTTGGCCAAGTAGCGATGCGCCTGCGACAACTTTGCGATATCGTGTCAAAGCAATGACTGTAACAAACCAAACCGACGCACCGTAGAATATTTCTGCCAGAGGACACAAATAGCGACAAGCGAACTCGCCAAAAGGCCAGTTCGAAGGAATTTTTTCTTTGATAATGGCAAGTGGAAATAAAACTGTTAAGATACCGAGATCCGCCACTGCTAAATTTTGCACATAAAAATTGCCTGTATGTTTCTTCTTTCTCAGTCTTCGCATGACTACAATTACAGAGACATTGCCGATCAGGCCTATGAAAGCTAAAAGTACCTGAAGAGTAAGTTTCAATCCTTCAGCTTGCGAATTTGTTTGTTCTTTATCTGGGAGTGGTGTACTTGTCTCGTTTCCCGAGGGGACGCCAGAACCTGAAGAATTTCCACTGGAGCAGTTGCCAGATGCCATTAATTGCTTCTTGTTTGTGAAACGATGTGAAAAGAAGGCACTTTAATCCTTCAGTTCGTCCAACCCACGTTTCAGTTGAGCCCGTTAACGCGGTCTTCTTACAGTTATCTCTCTGCAAATCAAAAACGGTGAACAAGATCTGGCTTCAAATCAAACCTTACACAACATTTCATTAACACTTTTTTCCCTGCCGATCCGAGACTAATGTGGTCACATTGCCTGTGTGGATTACAGCATTTAATAAGCCAAGCCTTGTGGCCGACTTCCTAAACTGCAATTACCTGCAAAGGTGCCATAGGCCGTGGAAATAATGGCTCTATTATCAGATAGGAAGTGACAGACATTATGACAGCGAATTATTATTAACGACAAACGTTCATTTTTGTTAGCTCCAGGGCACGTTAACAAAAAGCAGCGTAACAAATTGTGTCCGTAGCCTTATACTGTCCAAACGTATTTCAGTCTTGATTTCAACAGTGACTCCATAGCCGTGAAACTTTTTTGCGAGACATACCATTGGAAAGAGTATTAAATATTAAATATTAAGAAGTCATCCTTAGAATAAAATCGGGAAAACCAACAGCTGCCTCATTAACCAGTCAGTAGAATTCATATGCTTGCAAAAGCATCTGTATCTTCGTGGTTGTCCCTATATATTCTATCCTTTCCGAGCGATGAAAACCGGACAAATCAAATGAATACTCGTGGTATTGAAAGCCTCCTAAAAACAAGATCTACCCAGCTTGAGAGGCCGTTCATGTGTTAAGGAGTACCCCTTTATAAAGGGAGGAACATCATAGAATTTGAAATATGCCAATGGCGAATTAATTTGGTTGCTATAAGCAGAACATTTGAAAGAGTGTAGTAAATTATAGCAGATGAAAGTCCGCCAGCAACGAGCTTTATTTGCCTATTTTTCTCTTTCGTCCTAATCGAGTCAAGGCAGTTTACACTGATCATGCGAAATGATCTTCAAGTACTCACATCTTTCTTCCTTACAGCTAGAAACGTTCTACCAGTTAAAAAACTCCATGAGCATTCA